>NW_028227497.1:0-170951 GCF_978045245.1 Mus caroli | reverse complement strand
AAAAACTTAGAATATAAGAAACGCACAGTGTAGTACATAGTATATGAGTGAGTTGCACTGAAAAACTTAGAATATAAGAAACGCACAGTGTAGTACATAGTATATGAGTGAGTTGCACTGAAAAACTTAGAATATAAGAAACGCACAGTGTAGTACATAGTATATGAGTGAGTTGCACTCAAAAACTTAGAATATAAGAAACGCACAGTGTAGTACATAGTATATGAGTGAGTTGCACTCAAAAACTTAGAATATAAGAAACGCACAGTGTAGTACATAGTATATGAGTGAGTTGCACTGAAAAACTTAGAATATAAGAAACGCACAGTGTAGTACATAGTATATGAGTGAGTTGCACTGAAAAACTTAGAATATAAGAAACGCACAGTGTAGTACATAGTATATGAGTGAGTTGCACTGAAAAACTTAGAATATAAGAAACGCACAGTGTAGTACATACTATAATGAGTGAGTTGCACTCAACAACTTAGAATATAAGAAACGCACAGTGTAGTACATAGTATATGAGTGAGTTGCACTGAAAAACTTAGAATATAAGAAACGCACAGTGTAGTACATAGTATATGAGTGAGTTGCACTGAAAAAACTTAGAATATAAGAAACGCACAGTGTAGTACATAGTATATGAGTGAGTTGCACTGAAAAACTTAGAATATAAGAAACGCACAGTGTAGTACATAGTATATGAGTTGAGTTGCACTGAAAAACTTAGAATATAAGAAAACGCACAGTGTAGTACATAGTATATGAGTGAGTTGCACTCAAAAAACTTAGAATATAAGAAACGCACAGTGTAGTACATAGTATATGAGTGAGTTGCACTGAAAAACTTAGAATATAAGAAACGCACAGTGTAGTACATAGTATATGAGTGAGTTGCACTGAAAAACTTAGAATGTACTGAAAACCCGCATTACACGAAATGCACAGTGTAGTACATAGTATATGAGTGAGTTGCACTGAAAAACTTAGAATATAAGAAACGCACAGTGTAGTACATAGTATATGAGTGAGTTGCACTGAAAAACTTAGAATATAAGAAACGCACAGTGTAGTACATAGTATATGAGTGAGTTGCACTCAAAAACTTAGAATATAAGAAACGCACAGTGTAGTACATAGTATATGAGTGAGTTGCACTGAAAAACTTAGAATTTACTGAAAAACCCGCATTACACGAAATGCACAGTGTAGTACATAGTATAAGAGTGAGTTGCACTGAAAAATTTAGAATATAAGAAACGCACAGTGTAGTACATAGTATATGAGTGAGTTGCACTGAAAAACTTAGAATATAAGAAACGCACAGTGTAGTACATAGTATATGAGTGAGTTGCACTGAAAAACTTAGAATATAAGAAATGCACAGTGTAGTACATAGTATATGAGAGAGTTGCACTGAAAAACTTAGAATATAAGAAACGCAGAGTGTAGTACATAGTATATGAGTGAGTTGCACTGAAAAACTTAGATATAAGAAACGCACAGTGTAGTACATAGTATATGAGTGAGTTGCACTGAAAAACTTAGAATATAAGAAACGCACAGTGTAGTACATAGTATATGAGTGAGTTGCACTGAAAAACTTAGAATATAAGAAACGCACAGTGTAGTACATAGTATATGAGTGAGTTGCACTCAAAAACTTAGAATTTACTGAAAAACCCGCATTACACGAAATGCACAGTGTAGTACATAGTATATGAGTGAGTTGCACTGAAAAACTTAGAATATAAGAAACGCACAGTGTAGTACATAGTATATGAGTGAGTTGCACTGAAAAACTTAGAATATAAGAAACGCACAGTGTAGTACATAGTATATGAGTGAGTTGCCCTGAAAAACTTAGAATATAAGAAACGCACAGTGTAGTACATAGTATATGAGTGAGTTGCACTGAAAAACTTAGAATATAAGAAACGCACAGTGTAGTACATAGTATATGAGTGAGTTGCACTGAAAAACTTAGAATATAAGAAACGCACAGTGTAGTACATAGTATATGAGTGAGTTGCACTGAAAAACTTAGAATTTACTGAAAAACCCGCATTACACGAAATGCACAGTGTAGTACATAGTATATGAGTGAGTTGCACTGAAAAACTTAGAATATAAGAAACGCACAGTGTAGTACATGGTATATGAGTGAGTTGCACTGAAAAACTTAGAATATAAGAAACGCACAGTGTAGTACAAAGTATATGAGTGAGTTGCACTGAAAAACTTAGAATATAAGAAACGCACAGTGTAGTACATAGTATATGAGTGAGTTGCACTGAAAAACTTAGAATATAAGAAACGCACAGTGTAAGTACATAGTATATGAGTGAGTTGCACTGAAAAACTTAGAATATAAGAAACGCACAGTGTAGTACATAGTATATGAGTGAGTTGCACTGAAAAACTTAGAATATAAGAAACGCACAGTGTAGTACATAGTATATGAGTGAGTTGCACTCAAAAACTTAGAATATAAGAAACGCACAGTGTAGTACATAGTATATGAGTGAGTTGCACTGAAAAACTTAGATTATAAGAAATGCACAGTGTAGTACATAGTATATGAGTGAGTTGCACTGAAAAACTTAGAATATAAGAAACGCACAGTGTAGTACATAGTATATTAGTGAGTTGCACTGAAAAACATAGAATTTAATGAAAAACCCGCATTACACGAAATGCACAGTGTAGTACATAGTATATGAGTGAGTTGCACTGAAAAACTTAGAATATAAGAAACGCACAGTGTAGTACATAGTATATGAGTGAGTTGCACTGAAAAACTTAGAATATAAGAAACGCACAGTGTAGTACATAGTATATGAGTGAGTTGCACTGAAAAACTTAGAATATAAGAAACGCACAGTGTAGTACATAGTATATGAGTGAGTTGCACTGAAAAACTTAGAATATAAGAAACGCACAGTGTAGTACATAGTATATGAGTGAGTTGCACTCAAAAACTTAGAATATAAGAAACGCACAGTGTAGTACATAGTATATGAGTGAGTTGCACTGAAAAACTTAGAATATAAGAAACGCACAGTGTAGTACATAGTATATGAGTGAGTTGCACTGAAAAACTTAGAATAAAAGAAACGCACAGTGTAGTACATAGTATATGAGTGAGTTGCACTGAAAAACTTAGAATATAAGAAACGCACAGTGTAGTACATAGTATATGAGTGAGTTGCACTGAAAAACTTAGAATATAAGAAACGAACAGTGTAGTACATAGTATATGAGTGAGTTGCACTGAAAAACTTAGAATATAAGAAACGCACAGTGTAGTACATAGTATATGAGTGAGTTGCACTCAAAAACTTAGAATATAAGAAACGCACAGTGTAGTACATAGTATATGAGTGAGTTGCACTGAAAAACTTAGAATATAAGAAACGCACAGTGTAGTACATAGTATATGAGTGAGTTGCACTGAAAAACTTAGAATATAAGAAACGCACAGTGTAGTACATAGTATATGAGTGAGTTGCACTGAAAAACTTAGAATATAAGAAACGCACAGTGTAGTACATAGTATATGAGTGAGTTGCACTGAAAAACTTAGAATATAAGAAACGCACAGTGTAGTACATAGTATATGAAGTGAGTTGCACTCAAAAACTTAGAATATAAAAAACGCACAGTGTAGTACATAGTATATGAGTGAGTTGCACTGAAAAACTTAGAATATAAGAAACGCACAGTGTAGTACATAGTATATGAGTGAGTTGCACTGAAAAACTTAGAATTTACTGAAAAACCCGCATTACACGAAATGCACAGTGTAGTACATAGTATATGAGTGAGTTGCACTGAAAAAACTTAGAATATAAGAAACGCACAGTGTAGTACATAGTATATGAGTGAGTTGCACTGAAAAACTTAGAATATAAGAAACGCACAGTGTAGTACATAGTATATGAGTGAGTTGCACTCAAAAACTTAGAATATAAGAAACGCACAGTGTAGTACATAGTATATTGAGTGAGGTTGCACTGAAAAACTTAGAATATAAGAAACGCACAGTGTAGTACATAGTATATGAATCAGTTGCACTGAAAAACTTAGAATATAAGAAACGCACAGTGTAGTACATAGTATATGAGTGAGTTGCACTCAAAAACTTAGAATATAAGAAACGCACAGTGTAGTACATAGTATATGAGTGAGTTGCACTGAAAAACTTAGAATATAAGAAACGCACAGTGTAGTACATAGTATATGAGTGAGTTGCACTGAAAAACTTAGAATATAAGAAACGCACAGTGTAGTACATAGTATATGAGTGAGTTGCACTGAAAAACTTAGAATATAAGAAACGCACAGTGTAGTACATAGTATATGAGTGAGTTGCACTGAAAAACTTAGAATATAAGAAACGCACAGTGTAGTACATAGTATATGAGTGAGTTGCACTGAAAAACTTAGAATATAAGAAACGCACAGTGTAGTACATAGTATATGAGTGAGTTGCACTCAAAAACTTAGAATATAAAAAACGCACAGTGTAGTACATAGTATATGAGTGAGTTGCACTGAAAAACTTAGAATATAAGAAACGCACAGTGTAGTACATAGTATATGAGTGAGTTGCACTGAAAAACTTAGAATTTACTGAAAACCCGCATTACACGAAATGCACAGTGTAGTACATAGTATATGAGTGAGTTGCACTGAAAAACTTAGAATATAAGAAACGCACAGTGTAGTACATAGTATATGAGTGAGTTGCACTGAAAAACTTAGAATATAAGAAACGCACAGTGTAGTACATAGTATATGAGTGAGTTGCACTCAAAAACTTAGAATATAAGAAACGCACAGTGTAGTACATAGTATATGAGTGAGTTGCACTGAAAAACTTAGAATATAAGAAACGCACAGTGTAGTACATAGTATATGAATCAGTTGCACTGAAAAACTTAGAATATAAGAAACGCACAGTGGTAGTACATAGTATATGAGTGAGTTGCACTCAAAAACTTAGAATATAAGAAACGCACAGTGTAGTACATAGTATATGAGTGAGTTGCACTGAAAAACTTAGAATATAAGAAACGCACAGTGTAGTACATAGTATATGAGTGAGTTGCACTGAAAAACTTAGAATATAAGAAACGCACAGTGTAGTACATAGTATATGAGTGAGTTGCACTGAAAAACTTAGAATATAAGAAACGCACAGTGTAGTGCATAGTATATGAGTGAGTTGCACTGAAAAACTTAGAATATAAGAAACGCACAGTGTAGTACATAGTATATGAGTGAGTTGCACTGAAAAACTTAGAATATAAGAAACGCCCAGTGTAGTGCATAGTATATGAGTGAGTTGCACTGAAAAACTTAGAATATAAGAAACGCACAGTGTAGTACATAGTATATGAGTGAGTTGCACTGAAAAACTTAGAATATAAGAAACGCACAGTGTAGTACATAGTATATGAGTGAGTTGCACTGAAAAACTTAGAATATAAGAAACGCACAGTGTAGTACATAGTATATGAGTGAGTTGCACTGAAAAACTTAGAATATAAGAAACGCACAGTGTAGTACATAGTATATGAGTGAGTTGCACTGAAAAACTTAGAATATAAGAAACGCACAGTGTAGTACATAGTATATGAGTGAGTTGCACTCAAAAACTTAGAATATAAGAAACGCACAGTGTAGTACATAGTATATGAGTGAGTTGCACTGAAAAACTTAGAATATAAGAAACGCACAGTGTAGTACAAAGTATATGAGTGAGTTGCACTGAAAAACTTAGAATATAAGAAACGCACAGTGTAGTACATAGTATATGAGTGAGTTGCACTGAAAAACTTAGAATATAAGAAACGCACAGTGTAGTACATAGTATATGAGTGAGTTGCACTGAAAAACTTAGAATATAAGAAACGCACAGTGTAGTACATAGTATATGAGTGAGTTGCACTGAAAAACTTAGAATATAAGAAACGCACAGTGTAGTACATAGTATATGAGTGAGTTGTACTCAAAAACTTAGAATATAAGAAACGCACAGTGTAGTACATAGTATATGAGTGAGTTGCACTGAAAAACTTAGATTATAAGAAATGCACAGTGTAGTACATAGTATATGAGTGAGTTGCACTGAAAAACTTAGAATATAAGAAACGCACAGTGTAGTACATAGTATATGAGTGAGTTGCACTGAAAAACATAGAATTTAATGAAAAACCCGCATTACACGAAATGCACAGTGTAGTACATAGTATATGAGTGAGTTGCACTGAAAAACTTAGAATATAAGAAACGCACAGTGTAGTACATAGTATATGAGTGAGTTGCACTGAAAAACTTAGAATATAAGAAACGCACAGTGTAGTACATAGTATATGAGTGAGTTGCACTGAAAAACTTAGAATATATAGAAACGCACAGTGTAGTACATAGTATATGAGTGAGTTGCACTGAAAAACTTAGAATATAAGAAACGCACAGTGTAGTACATAGTATATGAGTGAGTTGCACTGAAAAACTTAGAATATAAGAAACGCACAGTGTAGTACATAGTATATGAGTGAGTTGCACTGAAAAACTTAGAATATAAGAAACGCACAGTGTAGTACATAGTATATGAGTGAGTTGCACTGAAAAACTTAGAATATAAGAAACGCACAGTGTAGTACATAGTATATGAGTGAGTTGCACTGAAAAACTTAGAATAAAAGAAACGCACAGTGTAGTACATAGTATATGAGTGAGTTGCACTGAAAAACTTAGAATATAAGAAACGCAAAGTGTAGTACATAGTATATGAGTGAGTTGCACTGAAAAACTTAGAATATAAGAAACGCACAGTGTAGTACATAGTATATGAGTGAGTTGCACTGAAAAACTTAGAATATAAGAAACGCACAGTGTAGTACATAGTATATGAGTGAGTTGCACTCAAAAACTTAGAATATAAGAAACGCACAGTGTAGTACATAGTATATGAGTGAGTTGCACTGAAAAACTTAGAATATAAGAAACGCACAGTGTAGTACATAGTATATGAGTGAGTTGCACTGAAAAACTTAGAATATAAGAATCGCACAGTGTAGTACATAGTATATGAGTGAGTTGCACTGAAAAACTTAGAATATAAGAAACGCACAGTGTAGTACATAGTATATGAGTGAGTTGCACTGAAAAACTTAGAATATAAGAAACGCACAGTGTAGTACATAGTATATGAGTGAGTTGCACTCAAAAACTTAGAATTTACTGAAAAACCCGCATTACACGAAATGCACAGTGTAGTACATAGTATATGAGTGAGTTGCACTGAAAAACTTAGAATATAAGAAACGCACAGTGTAGTACATAGTATATGAGTGAGTTGCACTGAAAAACTTAGAATATAAGAAACGCACAGTGTAGTACATAGTATATGAGTGAGTTGCACTCAAAAACTTAGAATATAAGAAACGCACAGTGTAGTACATAGTATATGAGTGAGTTGCACTGAAAAACTTAGAATATAAGAAACGCACAGTGTAGTACATAGTATATGAGTGAGTTGCACTGAAAAACTTAGAATATAAGAAACGCACAGTGTAGTACATAGTATATGAGTGAGTTGCACTCAAAAACTTAGAATATAAGAAACGCACAGTGTAGTACATAGTATATGAGTGAGTTGCACTGAAAAACTTAGAATATAAGAAACGCACAGTGTAGTACATAGTATATGAGTGAGTTGCACTGAAAAACTTAGAATATAAGAAACGCACAGTGTAGTACATAGTATATGAGTGAGTTGCACTGAAAAACTTAGAATATAAGAAACGCACAGTGTAGTGCATAGTATATGAGTGAGTTGCACTGAAAAACTTAGAATATAAGAAACGCACAGTGTAGTACATAGTATATGAGTGAGTTGCACTGAAAAACTTAGAATATAAGAAACGCCCAGTGTAGTGCATAGTATATGAGTGAGTTGCACTGAAAAACTTAGAATATAAGAAACGCACAGTGTAGTACATAGTATATGAGTGAGTTGCACTGAAAAACTTAGAATATAAGAAACGCACAGTGTAGTACATAGTATATGAGTGAGTTGCACTGAAAAACTTAGAATATAAGAAACGCACAGTGTAGTACATAGTATTTGAGTGAGTTGCACTGAAAAACTTAGAATATAAGAAACGCACAGTGTAGTACATAGTATATGAGTGAGTTGCACTGAAAAACTTAGAATATAAGAAACGCGCAGTGTAGTACATAGTATATGAGTGAGTTGCACTCAAAAACTTAGAATATAAGAAACGCACAGTGTAGTACATAGTATATGAGTGAGTTGCACTGAAAAACTTAGAATATAAGAAACGCACAGTGTAGTATATAGTATATGAGTGAGTTGCACTGAAAAACTTAGAATATAAGAAACGCACAGTGTAGTACATAGTATATGAGTGAGTTGCACTGAAAAACTTAGAATATAAGAAACGCACAGTGTAGTACATAGCATATGAGTGAGTTGCACTGAAAAACTTAGAATATAAGAAACGCACAGTGTAGTACATAGTATATGAGTGAGTTGCACTGAAAAACTTAGAATATAAGAAACGCACAGTGTAGTACATAGTATATGAGTGAGTTGCACTGAAAAACTTAGAATATAAGAAACGCACAGTGTAGTACATAGTATATGAGTGAGTTGCACTGAAAAACTTAGAATATAAGAAACGCACAGTGTAGTACATAGTATATGAGTGAGTTGCACTGAAAAACTTAGAATATAAGAAACGCACAGTGTAGTACATAGTATATGAGTGAGTTGCACTGAAAAACTTAGAATATAAGAAACGCACAGTGTAGTACATAGTATATGAGTGAGTTGCACTGAAAAACTTAGAATATAAGAAACGCACAGTGTAGTACATAGTATATGAGTGAGTTGCACTGAAAAACTTAGAATATAAGAAACGCACAGTGTAGTACATAGTATATGAGTGAGTTGCACTGAAAATCTTAGAATATAAGAAACGCACAGTGTAGTACATAGTATATGAGTGAGTTGCACTGAAAAACTTAGAATTTACTGAAAAACCCGCATTACACGAAATGCACAGTGTAGTACATAGTATATGAGTGAGTTGCACTGAAAAACTTAGAATATAAGAAACGCACAGTGTAGTACATAGTATATGAGTGAGTTGCACTGAAAAACTTAGAATATAAGAAACGCACAGTGTAGTACATAGTATATGAGTGAGTTGCACTGAAAAACTTAGAATATAAGAAACGCACAGTGTAGTACATAGTATATGAGTGAGTTGCACTCAAAAACTTAGAATATAAGAAACGCACAGTGTAGTACATAGTATATGAGTGAGTTGCACTCAAAAACTTAGAATATAAGAAACGCACAGTGTAGTACAGAGTATATGAGTGAGTTGCACTGAAAAACTTAGAATATAAGAAACGCACAGTGTAGTACATAGTATATGAGTGAGTTGCACTGAAAAAACTTAGAATATAAGAAACGCACAGTGTAGTACATAGTATATGAGTGAGTTGCACTGAAAAACTTAGAATATAAGAAACGCACAGTGTAGTACATAGTATATGAGTGAGTTGCACTGAAAAACTTAGAATATAAGAAACACACAGTGTAGTACATAGTATATGAGTGAGTTGCACTGAAAAACTTAGAATATAAGAAACGCACAGTGTAGTACATAGTATATGAGTGAGTTGCACTGAAAAACTTAGAATATAAGAAACGCCCAGTGTAGTGCATAGTATATGAGTGAGTTGCACTGAAAAACTTAGAATATAAGAAACGCACAGTGTAGTACATAGTATATGAGTGAGTTGCACTGAAAAACTTAGAATATAAGAAACGCACAGTGTAGTACATAGTATATGAGTGAGTTGCACTGAAAAACTTAGAATATAAGAAACGCACAGTGTAGTACATAGTATTTGAGTGAGTTGCACTGAAAAACTTAGAATATAAGAAACGCACAGTGTAGTACATAGTATATGAGTGAGTTGCACTGAAAAACTTAGAATATAAGAAACGCACAGTGTAGTACATAGTATATGAGTGAGTTGCACTCAAAAACTTAGAATATAAGAAACGCACAGTGTAGTACATAGTATATGAGTGAGTTGCACTGAAAAACTTAGAATATAAGAAACGCACAGTGTAGTATATAGTATATGAGTGAGTTGCACTGAAAAACTTAGAATATAAGAAACGCACAGTGTAGTACATAGTATATGAGTGAGTTGCACTGAAAAACTTAGAATATAAGAAACGCACAGTGTAGTACATAGCATATGAGTGAGTTGCACTGAAAAACTTAGAATATAAGAAACGCACAGTGTAGTACATAGTATATGAGTGAGTTGCACTGAAAAACTTAGAATATAAGAAACGCACAGTGTAGTACATAGTATATGAGTGAGTTGCACTGAAAAACTTAGAATATAAGAAACGCACAGTGTAGTACATAGTATATGAGTGAGTTGCACTGAAAAACTTAGAATATAAGAAACGCACAGTGTAGTACATAGTATATGAGTGAGTTGCACTGAAAAACTTAGAATATAAGAAACGCACAGTGTAGTACATAGTATATGAGTGAGTTGCACTGAAAAACTTAGAATATAAGAAACGCACAGTGTAGTACATAGTATATGAGTGAGTTGCACTGAAAAACTTAGAATATAAGAAACGCACAGTGTAGTACATAGTATATGAGTGAGTTGCACTGAAAAACTTAGAATATAAGAAACGCACAGTGTAGTACATAGTATATGAGTGAGTTGCACTGAAAATCTTAGAATATAAGAAACGCACAGTGTAGTACATAGTATATGAGTGAGTTGCACTGAAAAACTTAGAATTTACTGAAAAACCCGCATTACACGAAATGCACAGTGTAGTACATAGTATATGAGTGAGTTGCACTGAAAAACTTAGAATATAAGAAACGCACAGTGTAGTACATAGTATATGAGTGAGTTGCACTGAAAAACTTAGAATATAAGAAACGCACAGTGTAGTACATAGTATATGAGTGAGTTGCACTGAAAAACTTAGAATATAAGAAACGCACAGTGTAGTACATAGTATATGAGTGAGTTGCACTCAAAAACTTAGAATATAAGAAACGCACAGTGTAGTACATAGTATATGAGTGAGTTGCACTCAAAAACTTAGAATATAAGAAACGCACAGTGTAGTACAGAGTATATGAGTGAGTTGCACTGAAAAACTTAGAATATAAGAAACGCACAGTGTAGTACATAGTATATGAGTGAGTTGCACTGAAAAACTTAGAATATAAGAAACGCACAGTGTAGTACATAGTATATGAGTGAGTTGCACTGAAAAACTTAGAATATAAGAAACGCACAGTGTAGTACATAGTATATGAGTGAGTTGCACTGAAAAACTTAGAATATAAGAAACACACAGTGTAGTACATAGTATATGAGTGAGTTGCACTGAAAAACTTAGAATATAAGAAACGCACAGTGTAGTACATAGTATATGAGTGAGTTGCACTGAAAAACTTAGAATATAAGAAACGCACAGTGTAGTGCATAGTATATGAGTGAGTTGCACTGAAAAACTTAGAATATAAGAAACGCACAGTGTAGTACATAGTATATGAGTGAGTTGCACTGAAAAACTTAGAATATAAGAAATGGACAGTGTAGTACATAGTATATGAGTGAGTTGCACTGAAAAACTTAGAATATAAGAAACGCACAGTGTAGTACATAGTATATGAGTGAGTTGCACTGAAAAACTTAGAATTTAAGAAACGCACAGTGTAGTACATAGTATATGAGTGAGTTGCACTGAAAAACTTAGAATATAAGAAACGCACAGTGTAGTACATAGTATATGAGTGAGTTGCACTGAAAAACTTAGAATTTACTGAAAAACCCGCATTACACGAAATGCACAGTGTAGTACATAGTATATGAGTGAGTTGCACTGAAAAACTTAGAATATAAGAAACGCACAGTGTAGTACATAGTATATGAGTGAGTTGCACTGAAAAACTTAGAATATAAGAAACGCACAGTGTAGTACATAGTATATGAGTGAGTTGCACAGAAAAACTTAGAATATAAGAAACGCACAGTGTAGTACATAGTATATGAGTGAGTTGCACTCAAAAACTTAGAATATAAGAAACGCACAGTGTAGTACATAGTATATGAGTGAGTTGCACTGAAAAACTTAGAATATAAGAAACGCACAGTGTAGTACATAGTATATGAGTGAGTTGCACTGAAAAACTTAGAATATAAGAAACGCACAGTGTAGTACATAGTATATGAGTGAGTTGCACTGAAAAACTTAGAATATAAGAAACGCAGTGTAGTACATAGTATATGAGTGAGTTGCACTGAAAAACTTAGAATATAAGAAACGCACAGTGTAGTACATAGTATATGAGTGAGTTGCACTGAAAAACTTAGAATATAAGAAACGCACAGTGTAGTACATAGTATATGAGTGAGTTGCACTGAAAAACTTAGAATATAAGAAACGCACAGTGTAGTACATAGTATATGAGTGAGTTGCACTCAAAAACTTAGAATTTACTGAAAAACCCGCATTACACGAAATGCACAGTGTAGTACATAGTATATGAGTGAGTTGCACTGAAAAACAGAATATAAGAAACGCACAGTGTAGTACATAGTATATGAGTGAGTTGCACTGAAAAACTTAGAATATAAGAAACGCACAGTGTAGTACATAGTATATGAGTGAGTTGCACTGAAAAACTTAGAATATAAGAAACGCACAATGTAGTACATAGTATATGAGTGAGTTGCACTGAAAAACTTAGAATATAAGAAACGCACAGTGTAGTACATAGTATATGAGTGAGTTGCACTGAAAAACTTAGAATATAAGAAACGCACAGTGTAGTACATAGTATATGAGTGAGTTGCACTGAAAAACTTAGAATATAAGAAACGCACAGTGTAGTACATAGTATATGAGTGAGTTGCACTCAAAAACTTAGAATATAAGAAACGCACAGTGTAGTACATAGTATATGAGTGAGTTGCACTGAAAAACTTAGAATATAAGAAACTCACAGTGTAGTACATAGTATATGAGTGAGTTGCACTGAAAAACTTAGAATATAAGAAACGCACAGTTTAGTGCATAGTATATGAGTGAGTTGCACTGAAAAACTTAGAATATAAGAAACGCATAGTGTAGTACATAGTATATGAGTGAGTTGCACTGAAAAACTTAGAATATAAGAAACGCACAGTGTAGTACATAGTATATGAGTGAGTTGCACTGAAAAACTTAGAATATAAGAAACGCACAGTGTAGTACATAGTATATGAGTGAGTTGCACTCAAAAACTTAGAATATAAGAAACGCACAGTGTAGTACATAGTATATGAGTGAGTTGCACTGAAAAACTTAGAATATAAGAAACGCACAGTGTAGTACATAGTATATGAGTGAGTTGCACTGAAAAACTTAGAATATAAGAAACGCTCAGTGTAGTACATAGTATATGAGTGAGTTGCACTGAAAAAATTAGAATTTAAGAAACAGACAGTGTAGTACATAGTATATGAGTGAGTTGCACTGAAAAACTTAGAATATAAGAAACGCACAGTGTAGTACATAGTATATGAGTGAGTTGCACTGAAAAACTTAGAATATAAGAAACGCACAGTGTAGTACATAGTATATGAGTGAGTTGCACTGAAAAACTTAGAATATAAGAAACGCACAGTGTAGTACATCGTATATGAGTGAGTTGCACTGAAAAACTTAGAATATAAGAAACGCACAGTGTAGTACATAGTATATGAGTGAGTTGCACTGAAAAACTTAGAATATAAGAAACGCACAGTGTAGTACATAGTATATGAGTGAGTTGCACTGAAAAACTTAGAATATAAGAAACGCACAGTGTAGTACATAGTATATGAGTGAGTTGCACTGAAAAACTTAGAATATAAGAAACGCACAGTGTAGTACATAGTATATGAGTGAGTTGCACTGAAAAACTTAGAATATAAGAAACGCACAGTGTAGTACATAGTATATGAGTGAGTTGCACTGAAAAACTTAGAATATAAGAAACGCACAGTGTAGTACATAGTATATGAGTGAGTTGCACTCAAAAACTTAGAATATAAGAAACGCACAGTGTAGTACATAGTATATGAGTGAGTTGCACTGAAAAACTTAGAATATAAGAAACGCACAGTGTAGTACATAGTATATGAGTGAGTTGCACTGAAAAACTTAGAATATAAGAAACGCACAGTGTAGTACATAGTATATGAGTGAGTTGCACTGAAAAACTTAGAATATAAGAAACGCACAGTGTAGTACATAGTATATGAGTGAGTTGCACTGAAAAACTTAGAATATAAGAAACGCACAGTGTAGTACATAGTATATGAGTGAGTTGCACTGAAAAACTTAGAATATAAGAAACGCACAGTGTAGTACATAGTATATGAGTGAGTTGCACTGAAAAACTTAGAATATAAGAAACGCACAGTGTAGTACATAGTATATGAGTGAGTTGCACTGAAAATCTTAGAATATAAGAAACGCACAGTGTAGTACATAGTATATGAGTGAGTTGCACTGAAAAACTTAGAATTTACTGAAAAACCCGCATTACACGAAATGCACAGTGTAGTACATAGTATATGAGTGAGTTGCACTGAAAAACTTAGAATATAAGAAACGCACAGTGTAGTACATAGTATATGAGTGAGTTGCACTGAAAAACTTAGAATATAAGAAACGCACAGTGTAGTACATAGTATATGAGTGAGTTGCACTGAAAAACTTAGAATATAAGAAACGCACAGTGTAGTACATAGTATATGAGTGAGTTGCACTGAAAAACTTAGAATATAAGAAACGCACAGTGTAGTACATAGTATATGAGTGAGTTGCACTGAAAAACTTAGAATATAAGAAACGCACAGTGTAGTACAGAGTATATGAGTGAGTTGCACTGAAAAACTTAGAATATAAGAAACGCACAGTGTAGTACATAGTATATGAGTGAGTTGCACTGAAAAACTTAGAATATAAGAAACGCACAGTGTAGTACATAGTATATGAGTGAGTTGCACTGAAAAACTTAGAATATAAGAAACGCACAGTGTAGTACATAGTATATGAGTGAGTTGCACTGAAAAACTTAGAATATAAGAAACGCACAGTGTAGTACATAGTATATGAGTGAGTTGCACTGAAAAACTTAGAATATAAGAAACGCACAGTGTAGTACATAGTATATGAGTGAGTTGCACTGAAAAACTTAGAATATAAGAAACGCACAGTGTAGTGCATAGTATATGAGTGAGTTGCACTGAAAAACTTAGAATATAAGAAACGCACAGTGTAGTACACAGTATATGAGTGAGTTGCACTGAAAAACTTAGAATATAAGAAATGGACAGTGTAGTACATAGTATATGAGTGAGTTGCACTGAAAAACTTAGAATATAAGAAACGCACAGTGTAGTACATAGTATATGAGTGACTTGCACTGAAAAACTTAGAATTTAAGAAACGCACAGTGTAGTACATAGTATATGAGTGAGTTGCACTGAAAAACTTAGAATATAAGAAACGCACAGTGTAGTACATAGTATATGAGTGAGTTGCACTGAAAAACTTAGAATTTACTGAAAAACCCGCATTACACGAAATGCACAGTGTAGTACATAGTATATGAGTGAGTTGCACTGAAAAACTTAGAATATAAGAAACGCACAGTGTAGTACATAGTATATGAGTGAGTTGCACTGAAAAACTTAGAATATAAGAAACGCACAGTGTAGTACATAGTATATGAGTGAGTTGCACAGAAAAACTTAGAATATAAGAAACGCACAGTGTAGTACATAGTATATGAGTGAGTTGCACTCAAAAACTTAGAATATAAGAAACGCACAGTGTAGTACATAGTATATGAGTGAGTTGCACTGAAAAACTTAGAATATAAGAAACGCACAGTGTAGTACATAGTATATGAGTGAGTTGCACTGAAAAACTTAGAATATAAGAAACGCACAGTGTAGTACATAGTATATGAGTGAGTTGCACTGAAAAACTTAGAATATAAGAAACGCAGTGTAGTACATAGTATATGAGTGAGTTGCACTGAAAAACTTAGAATATAAGAAACGCACAGTGTAGTACATAGTATATGAGTGAGTTGCACTCAAAAACTTAGAATATAAGAAACGCACAGTGTAGTACATAGTATATGAGTGAGTTGCACTGAAAAACTTAGAATATAAGAAACGCACAGTGTAGTACATAGTATATGAGTGAGTTGCACTCAAAAACTTAGAATTTACTGAAAAACCCGCATTACACGAAATGCACAGTGTAGTACATAGTATATGAGTGAGTTGCACTGAAAAACAGAATATAAGAAACGCACAGTGTAGTACATAGTATATGAGTGAGTTGCACTGAAAAACTTAGAATATAAGAAACGCACAGTGTAGTACATAGTATATGAGTGAGTTGCACTGAAAAACTTAGAATATAAGAAACGCACAGTGTAGTACATAGTATATGAGTGAGTTGCACTGAAAAACTTAGAATATAAGAAACGCACAGTGTAGTACATAGTATATGAGTGAGTTGCACTGAAAAACTTAGAATATAAGAAACGCACAGTGTAGTACATAGTATATGAGTGAGTTGCACTGAAAAACTTAGAATATAAGAAACGCACAGTGTAGTACATAGTATATGAGTGAGTTGCACTGAAAAACTTAGAATATAAGAAACGCACAGTGTAGTACATAGTATATGAGTGAGTTGCACTGAAAAACTTAGAATATAAGAAACTCACAGTGTAGTACATAGTATATGAGTGAGTTGCACTGAAAAACTTAGAATATAAGAAACGCACAGTGTAGTACATAGTATATGAGTGAGTTGCACTGAAAAACTTAGAATATAAGAAACGCACAGTGTAGTACATAGTATATGAGTGAGTTGCACTGAAAAACTTAGAATATAAGAAACGCACAGTGTAGTACATAGTATATGAGTGAGTTGCACTGAAAAACTTAGAATATAAGAAACGCACAGTGTAGTACATAGTATATGAGTGAGTTGCACTGAAAAACTTAGAATATAAGAAACGCACAGTGTAGTACATAGTATATGAGTGAGTTGCACTGAAAAACTTAGAATATAAGAAACGCACAGTGTAGTACATAGTATATGAGTGAGTTGCACTGAAAAACTTAGAATATAAGAAACGCACAGTGTAGTACATAGTATATGAGTGAGTTGCACTGAAAATCTTAGAATATAAGAAACGCACAGTGTAGTACATAGTATATGAGTGAGTTGCACTGAAAAACTTAGAATTTACTGAAAAACCCGCATTACACGAAATGCACAGTGTAGTACATAGTATATGAGTGAGTTGCACTGAAAAACTTAGAATATAAGAAACGCACAGTGTAGTACATAGTATATGAGTGAGTTGCACTGAAAAACTTAGAATATAAGAAACGCACAGTGTAGTACATAGTATATGAGTGAGTTGCACTGAAAAACTTAGAATATAAGAAACGCACAGTGTAGTACATAGTATATGAGTGAGTTGCACTGAAAAACTTAGAATATAAGAAACGCACAGTGTAGTACATAGTATATGAGTGAGTTGCACTGAAAAACTTAGAATATAAGAAACGCACAGTGTAGTACAGAGTATATGAGTGAGTTGCACTGAAAAACTTAGAATATAAGAAACGCACAGTGTAGTACATAGTATATGAGTGAGTTGCACTGAAAAACTTAGAATATAAGAAACGCACAGTGTAGTACATAGTATATGAGTGAGTTGCACTGAAAAACTTAGAATATAAGAAACGCACAGTGTAGTACATAGTATATGAGTGAGTTGCACTGAAAAACTTAGAATATAAGAAACGCACAGTGTAGTACATAGTATATGAGTGAGTTGCACTGAAAAACTTAGAATATAAGAAACGCACAGTGTAGTACATAGTATATGAGTGAGTTGCACTGAAAAACTTAGAATATAAGAAACGCACAGTGTAGTGCATAGTATATGAGTGAGTTGCACTGAAAAACTTAGAATATAAGAAACGCACAGTGTAGTACACAGTATATGAGTGAGTTGCACTGAAAAACTTAGAATATAAGAAATGGACAGTGTAGTACATAGTATATGAGTGAGTTGCACTGAAAAACTTAGAATATAAGAAACGCACAGTGTAGTACATAGTATATGAGTGACTTGCACTGAAAAACTTAGAATTTAAGAAACGCACAGTGTAGTACATAGTATATGAGTGAGTTGCACTGAAAAACTTAGAATATAAGAAACGCACAGTGTAGTACATAGTATATGAGTGAGTTGCACTGAAAAACTTAGAATTTACTGAAAAACCCGCATTACACGAAATGCACAGTGTAGTACATAGTATATGAGTGAGTTGCACTGAAAAACTTAGAATATAAGAAACGCACAGTGTAGTACATAGTATATGAGTGAGTTGCACTGAAAAACTTAGAATATAAGAAACGCACAGTGTAGTACATAGTATATGAGTGAGTTGCACAGAAAAACTTAGAATATAAGAAACGCACAGTGTAGTACATAGTATATGAGTGAGTTGCACTCAAAAACTTAGAATATAAGAAACGCACAGTGTAGTACATAGTATATGAGTGAGTTGCACTGAAAAACTTAGAATATAAGAAACGCACAGTGTAGTACATAGTATATGAGTGAGTTGCACTGAAAAACTTAGAATATAAGAAACGCACAGTGTAGTACATAGTATATGAGTGAGTTGCACTGAAAAACTTAGAATATAAGAAACGCAGTGTAGTACATAGTATATGAGTGAGTTGCACTGAAAAACTTAGAATATAAGAAACGCACAGTGTAGTACATAGTATATGAGTGAGTTGCACTCAAAAACTTAGAATATAAGAAACGCACAGTGTAGTACATAGTATATGAGTGAGTTGCACTGAAAAACTTAGAATATAAGAAACGCACAGTGTAGTACATAGTATATGAGTGAGTTGCACTCAAAAACTTAGAATTTACTGAAAAACCCGCATTACACGAAATGCACAGTGTAGTACATAGTATATGAGTGAGTTGCACTGAAAAACAGAATATAAGAAACGCACAGTGTAGTACATAGTATATGAGTGAGTTGCACTGAAAAACTTAGAATATAAGAAACGCACAGTGTAGTACATAGTATATGAGTGAGTTGCACTGAAAAACTTAGAATATAAGAAACGCACAGTGTAGTACATAGTATATGAGTGAGTTGCACTGAAAAACTTAGAATATAAGAAACGCACAGTGTAGTACATAGTATATGAGTGAGTTGCACTGAAAAACTTAGAATATAAGAAACGCACAGTGTAGTACATAGTATATGAGTGAGTTGCACTGAAAAACTTAGAATATAAGAAACGCACAGTGTAGTACATAGTATATGAGTGAGTTGCACTGAAAAACTTAGAATATAAGAAACGCACAGTGTAGTACATAGTATATGAGTGAGTTGCACTGAAAAACTTAGAATATAAGAAACTCACAGTGTAGTACATAGTATATGAGTGAGTTGCACTGAAAAACTTAGAATATAAGAAACGCACAGTGTAGTACATAGTATATGAGTGAGTTGCACTGAAAAACTTAGAATATAAGAAACGCATAGTGTAGTACATAGTATATGAGTGAGTTGCACTGAAAAACTTAGAATATAAGAAACGCACAGTGTAGTACATAGTATATGAGTGAGTTGCACTGAAAAACTTAGAATATAAGAAACGCACAGTGTAGTACATAGTATATGAGTGAGTTGCACTGAAAAACTTAGAATATAAGAAACGCACAGTGTAGTACATAGTATATGAGTGAGTTGCACTGAAAAACTTAGAATATAAGAAACGCACAGTGTAGTACATAGTATATGAGTGAGTTGCACTGAAAAACTTAGAATATAAGAAACGCTCAGTGTAGTACATAGTATATGAGTGAGTTGCACTGAAAAAATTAGAATTTAAGAAACAGACAGTGTAGTACATAGTATATGAGTGAGTTGCACTGAAAAACTTAGAATATAAGAAACGCACAGTGTAGTACATAGTATATGAGTGAGTTGCACTGAAAAACTTAGAATATAAGAAACGCACAGTGTAGTACATAGTATATGAGTGAGTTGCACTGAAAAACTTAGAATATAAGAAACGCACAGTGTAGTACATCGTATATGAGTGAGTTGCACTGAAAAACTTAGAATATAAGAAACGCACAGTGTAGTACATAGTATATGAGTGAGTTGCACTGAAAAACTTAGAATATAAGAAACGCACAGTGTAGTACATAGTATATGAGTGAGTTGCACTGAAAAACTTAGAATATTTGAAACGCACAGTGTAGTACATAGTATATGAGTGAGTTGCACTGAAAAACTTAGAATATAAGAAACGCACAGTGTAGTACATAGTATATGAGTGAGTTGCACTGAAAAACTTAGAATATAAGAAACGCACAGTGTAGTACATAGTATATGAGTGAGTTGCACTGAAAAACTTAGAATATAAGAAACGCACAGTGTAGTACATAGTATATGAATGAGTTGCACTGAAAAACTTAGAATATAAGAAACGCACAGTGTAGTACATAGTATATGAGTGAGTTGCACTCAAAAACTTAGAATATAAGAAACGCACAGTGTAGTACATAGTATATGAGTGAGTTGCACTGAAAAACTTAGAATATAAGAAACGCACAGTGTAGTACATAGTATATGAGTGAGTTGCACTGAAAAACTTAGAATATAAGAAACGCACAGTGTAGTACATAGTATATGAGTGAGTTGCACTGAAAAACTTAGAATATAAGAAACGCACAGTGTAGTACATAGTATATGAGTGAGTTGCACTGAAAAACTTAGAATATAAGAAACGCACAGTGTAGTACATAGTATATGAGTGAGTTGCACTGAAAAACTTAGAATATAAGAAACGCACAGTGTAGTACATAGTATATGAGTGAGTTGCACTGAAAAACTTAGAATATAAGAAACGCACAGTGTAGTACATAGTATATGAGTGAGTTGCACTGAAAATCTTAGAATATAAGAAACGCACAGTGTAGTACATAGTATATGAGTGAGTTGCACTGAAAAACTTAGAATTTACTGAAAAACCCGCATTACACGAAATGCACAGTGTAGTACATAGTATATGAGTGAGTTGCACTGAAAAACTTAGAATATAAGAAACGCACAGTGTAGTACATAGTATATGAGTGAGTTGCACTGAAAAACTTAGAATATAAGAAACGCACAGTGTAGTACATAGTATATGAGTGAGTTGCACTGAAAAACTTAGAATATAAGAAACGCACAGTGTAGTACATAGTATATGAGTGAGTTGCACTGAAAAACTTAGAATATAAGAAACGCACAGTGTAGTACATAGTATATGAGTGAGTTGCACTGAAAAACTTAGAATATAAGAAACGCACAGTGTAGTACATAGTATATGAGTGAGTTGCACTGAAAAACTTAGAATATAAGAAACGCACAGTGTAGTACATAGTATATGAGTGAGTTGCACTGAAAAACTTAGAATATAAGAAACGCACAGTGTAGTACATAGTATATGAGTGAGTTGCACTGAAAAACTTAGAATATAAGAAACGCACAGTGTAGTACATAGTATATGAGTGAGTTGCACTGAAAAACTTAGAATATAAGAAACGCACAGTGTAGTACATAGTATATGAGTGAGTTGCACTGAAAAACTTAGAATATAAGAAACGCACAGTGTAGTACATAGTATATGAGTGAGTTGCACTGAAAAACTTAGAATATAAGAAACGCACAGTGTAGTGCATAGTATATGAGTGAGTTGCACTGAAAAACTTAGAATATAAGAAACGCACAGTGTAGTACATAGTATATGAGTGAGTTGCACTGAAAAACTTAGAATATAAGAAATGGACAGTGTAGTACATAGTATATGAGTGAGTTGCACTGAAAAACTTAGAATATAAGAAACGCACAGTGTAGTACATAGTATATGAGTGAGTTGCACTGAAAAACTTAGAATTTAAGAAACGCACAGTGTAGTACATAGTATATGAGTGAGTTGCACTGAAAAACTTAGAATATAAGAAACGCACAGTGTAGTACATAGTATATGAGTGAGTTGCACTGAAAAACTTAGAATATAAGAAACGCACAGTGTAGTACATAGTATATGAATGAGTTGCACTGAAAAACTTAGAATATAAGAAACGCACAGTGTAGTACATAGTATATGAGTGAGTTGCACTCAAAAACTTAGAATATAAGAAACGCACAGTGTAGTACATAGTATATGAGTGAGTTGCACTGAAAAACTTAGAATATAAGAAACGCACAGTGTAGTACATAGTATATGAGTGAGTTGCACTGAAAAACTTAGAATATAAGAAACGCACAGTGTAGTACATAGTATATGAGTGAGTTGCACTGAAAAACTTAGAATATAAGAAACGCACAGTGTAGTACATAGTATATGAGTGAGTTGCACTGAAAAACTTAGAATATAAGAAACGCTCAGTGTAGTACATAGTATATGAGTGAGTTGCACTGAAAAAATTAGAATTTAAGAAACAGACAGTGTAGTACATAGTATATGAGTGAGTTGCACTGAAAAACTTAGAATATAAGAAACGCACAGTGTAGTACATAGTATATGAGTGAGTTGCACTGAAAAACTTAGAATATAAGAAACGCACAGTGTAGTACATAGTATATGAGTGAGTTGCACTGAAAAACTTAGAATATAAGAAACGCACAGTGTAGTACATCGTATATGAGTGAGTTGCACTGAAAAACTTAGAATATAAGAAACGCACAGTGTAGTACATAGTATATGAGTGAGTTGCACTGAAAAACTTAGAATATAAGAAACGCACAGTGTAGTACATAGTATATGAGTGAGTTGCACTGAAAAACTTAGAATATTTGAAACGCACAGTGTAGTACATAGTATATGAGTGAGTTGCACTGAAAAACTTAGAATATAAGAAACGCACAGTGTAGTACATAGTATATGAGTGAGTTGCACTGAAAAACTTAGAATATAAGAAACGCACAGTGTAGTACATAGTATATGAGTGAGTTGCACTGAAAAACTTAGAATATAAGAAACGCACAGTGTAGTACATAGTATATGAATGAGTTGCACTGAAAAACTTAGAATATAAGAAACGCACAGTGTAGTACATAGTATATGAGTGAGTTGCACTCAAAAACTTAGAATATAAGAAACGCACAGTGTAGTACATAGTATATGAGTGAGTTGCACTGAAAAACTTAGAATATAAGAAACGCACAGTGTAGTACATAGTATATGAGTGAGTTGCACTGAAAAACTTAGAATATAAGAAACGCACAGTGTAGTACATAGTATATGAGTGAGTTGCACTGAAAAACTTAGAATATAAGAAACGCACAGTGTAGTACATAGTATATGAGTGAGTTGCACTGAAAAACTTAGAATATAAGAAACGCACAGTGTAGTACATAGTATATGAGTGAGTTGCACTGAAAAACTTAGAATATAAGAAACGCACAGTGTAGTACATAGTATATGAGTGAGTTGCACTGAAAAACTTAGAATATAAGAAACGCACAGTGTAGTACATAGTATATGAGTGAGTTGCACTGAAAATCTTAGAATATAAGAAACGCACAGTGTAGTACATAGTATATGAGTGAGTTGCACTGAAAAACTTAGAATTTACTGAAAAACCCGCATTACACGAAATGCACAGTGTAGTACATAGTATATGAGTGAGTTGCACTGAAAAACTTAGAATATAAGAAACGCACAGTGTAGTACATAGTATATGAGTGAGTTGCACTGAAAAACTTAGAATATAAGAAACGCACAGTGTAGTACATAGTATATGAGTGAGTTGCACTGAAAAACTTAGAATATAAGAAACGCACAGTGTAGTACATAGTATATGAGTGAGTTGCACTGAAAAACTTAGAATATAAGAAACGCACAGTGTAGTACATAGTATATGAGTGAGTTGCACTGAAAAACTTAGAATATAAGAAACGCACAGTGTAGTACATAGTATATGAGTGAGTTGCACTGAAAAACTTAGAATATAAGAAACGCACAGTGTAGTACATAGTATATGAGTGAGTTGCACTGAAAAACTTAGAATATAAGAAACGCACAGTGTAGTACATAGTATATGAGTGAGTTGCACTGAAAAACTTAGAATATAAGAAACGCACAGTGTAGTACATAGTATATGAGTGAGTTGCACTGAAAAACTTAGAATATAAGAAACGCACAGTGTAGTACATAGTATATGAGTGAGTTGCACTGAAAAACTTAGAATATAAGAAACGCACAGTGTAGTACATAGTATATGAGTGAGTTGCACTGAAAAACTTAGAATATAAGAAACGCACAGTGTAGTGCATAGTATATGAGTGAGTTGCACTGAAAAACTTAGAATATAAGAAACGCACAGTGTAGTACATAGTATATGAGTGAGTTGCACTGAAAAACTTAGAATATAAGAAATGGACAGTGTAGTACATAGTATATGAGTGAGTTGCACTGAAAAACTTAGAATATAAGAAACGCACAGTGTAGTACATAGTATATGAGTGAGTTGCACTGAAAAACTTAGAATTTAAGAAACGCACAGTGTAGTACATAGTATATGAGTGAGTTGCACTGAAAAACTTAGAATATAAGAAACGCACAGTGTAGTACATAGTATATGAGTGAGTTGCACTGAAAAACTTAGAATTTACTGAAAAACCCGCATTACACGAAATGCACAGTGTAGTACATAGTATATGAGTGAGTTGCACTGAAAAACTTAGAATATAAGAAACGCACAGTGTAGTACATAGTATATGAGTGAGTTGCACTGAAAAACTTAGAATATAAGAAACGCAGTGTAGTACATAGTATATGAGTGAGTTGCACTGAAAAACTTAGAATATAAGAAACGCACAGTGTAGTACATAGTATATGAGTGAGTTGCACTCAAAAACTTAGAATATAAGAAACGCACAGTGTAGTACATAGTATATGAGTGAGTTGCACTGAAAAACTTAGAATATAAGAAACGCACAGTGTAGTACATAGTATATGAGTGAGTTGCACTCAAAAACTTAGAATTTACTGAAAAACCCGCATTACACGAAATGCACAGTGTAGTACATAGTATATGAGTGAGTTGCACTGAAAAACATAGAATATAAGAAACGCACAGTGTAGTACATAGTATATGAGTGAGTTGCACTGAAAAACTTAGAATATAAGAAACGCACAGTGTAGTACATAGTATATGAGTGAGTTGCACTGAAAAACTTAGAATATAAGAAACGCACAGTGTAGTACATAGTATATGAGTGAGTTGCACTGAAAAACTTAGAATATAAGAAACGCACAGTGTAGTACATAGTATATGAGTGAGTTGCACTGAAAAACTTAGAATATAAGAAACGCACAGTGTAGTACATAGTATATGAGTGAGTTGCACTGAAAAACTTAGAATATAAGAAACGCACAGTGTAGTACATAGTATATGAGTGAGTTGCACTGAAAAACTTAGAATATAAGAAACGCACAGTGTAGTACATAGTATATGAGTGAGTTGCACTGAAAAACTTAGAATATAAGAAACGCACAGTGTAGTACATAGTATATGAGTGAGTTGCACTGAAAAACTTAGAATATAAGAAACTCACAGTGTAGTACATAGTATATGAGTGAGTTGCACTGAAAAACTTAGAATATAAGAAACGCACAGTGTAGTACATAGTATATGAGTGAGTTGCACTGAAAAACTTAGAATATAAGAAACGCATAGTGTAGTACATAGTATATGAGTGAGTTGCACTGAAAAACTTAGAATATAAGAAACGCACAGTGTAGTACATAGTATATGAGTGAGTTGCACTGAAAAACTTAGAATATAAGAAACGCACAGTGTAGTACATAGTATATGAGTGAGTTGCACTGAAAAACTTTGAATATAAGAAACGCACAGTGTAGTACATAGTATATGAGTGAGTTGCACTGAAAAACTTAGAATATAAGAAACGCACAGTGTAGTACATAGTATATGAGTGAGTTGCACTGAAAAACTTAGAATATAAGAAACGCTCAGTGTAGTACATAGTATATGAGTGAGTTGCACTGAAAAAATTAGAATTTAAGAAACAGACAGTGTAGTACATAGTATATGAGTGAGTTGCACTGAAAAACTTAGAATATAAGAAACGCACAGTGTAGTACATAGTATATGAGTGAGTTGCACTGAAAAACTTAGAATATAAGAAACGCACAGTGTAGTACATAGTATATGAGTGAGTTGCACTGAAAAACTTAGAATATAAGAAACGCACAGTGTAGTACATCGTATATGAGTGAGTTGCAGTGAAAAACTTAGAATATAAGAAACGCACAGTGTAGTACATAGTATATGAGTGAGTTGCACTGAAAAACTTAGAATATAAGAAACGCACAGTGTAGTACATAGTATATGAGTGAGTTGCACTGAAAAACTTAGAATATAAGAAACGCACAGTGTAGTACATAGTATATGAGTGAGTTGCACTGAAAAACTTAGAATATAAGAAACGCACAGTATAGTACATAGTATATGAGTGAGTTGCACTGAAAAACTTAGAATATAAGAAACGCACAGTGTAGTACATATTATATGAGTGAGTTGCACTGAAAAACTTAGAATATAAGAAACGCACAGTGTAGTACATAGTATATGAATGAGTTGCACTGAAAAACTTAGAATATAAGAAACGCACAGTGTAGTACATAGTATATGAGTGAGTTGCACTCAAAAACTTAGAATATAAGAAACGCACAGTGTAGTACATAGTATATGAGTGAGTTGCACTGAAAAACTTAGAATATAAGAAACGCACAGTGTAGTACATAGTATATGAGTGAGTTGCACTGAAAAACTTAGAATATAAGAAACGCACAGTGTAGTACATAGTATATGAATGAGTTGCACTGAAAAACTTAGAATATAAGAAACGCACAGTGTAGTACATAGTATATGAGTGAGTTGCACTCAAAAACTTAGAATATAAGAAACGCACAGTGTAGTACATAGTATATGAGTGAGTTGCACTGAAAAACTTAGAATTTACTGAAAAACCCGCATTACACGAAATGCACAGTGTAGTACATAGTATAAGAGTGAGTTGCACTGAAAAACTTAGAATATAAGAAACGCACAGTGTAGTACATAGTATATGAGTGAGTTGCACTGAAAAACTTAGAATATAAGAAACGCACAGTGTAGTACATAGTATATGAGTGAGTTGCACTGAAAAACTTAGAATATAAGAAACGCACAGTGTAGTACATAGTATATGAGTGAGTTGCACTGAAAAACTTAGAATATAAGAAACGCACAGTGTAGTACATAGTATATGAGTGAGTTGCACTGAAAAACTTAGATATAAGAAACGCACAGTGTAGTACATAGTATATGAGTGAGTTGCACTGAAAAACTTAGAATATAAGAAACGCACAGTGTAGTACATAGTATATGAGTGAGTTGCCCTGAAAAACTTAGAATATAAGAAACGCACAGTGTAGTACATAGTATATGAGTGAGTTGCCCTGAAAAATTTAGAATATAAGAAACGCACAGTGTAGTACATAGTATATGAGTGAGTTGCACTGAAAAACTTAGAATATAAGAAACGCACAGTGTAGTACATAGTATATGAGTGAGTTGCACTGAAAAACTTAGAAAATAAGAAACGCACAGTGTAGTACATAGTATATGAGTGAGTTGCACTGAAAAACTTAGAATATAAGAAACTCACAGTGTAGTACATAGTATATGAGTGAGTTGCACTGAAAAACTTAGAATATAAGAAACGCACAGTGTAGTACATAGTATATGAGTGAGTTGCACTGAAAAACTTAGAATATAAGAAACGCACAGTGTAGTACATAGTATATGAGTGAGTTGCACTGAAAAACTTAGAATATAAGAAACGCACAGTGTAGTACATAGTATATGAGTGAGTTGCACTGAAAAACTTAGAATATAAGAAACGCACAGTGTAGTACATAGTATATGAGTGAGTTGCACTGAAAAACTTAGAATATAAGAAACGCACAGTGTAGTACATAGTATATGAGTGAGTTGCACTGAAAAACTTAGAATATAAGAAACGCACAGTGTAGTACATAGTATATGAGTGAGTTGCACTGAAAAACTTAGAATATAAGAAAGGCTCAGTGTAGTACATAGTATATGAGTGAGTTGCACTGAAAAACTTAGAATTTAAGAAACAGACAGTGTAGTACATAGTATATGAGTGAGTTGCACTGAAAAACTTAGAATATAAGAAACGCACAGTGTAGTACATAGTATATGAGTGAGTTGCACTGAAAAACTTAGAATATAAGAAACGCACAGTGTAGTACATAGTATATGAGTGAGTTGCACTGAAAAACTTAGAATATAAGAAACGCACAGTGTAGTACATCGTATATGAGTGAGTTGCACTGAAAAACTTAGAATATAAGAAACGCACAGTGTAGTACATAGTATATGAGTGAGTTGCACTGAAAAACTTAGAATTTAAGAAACGCACAGTGTAGTACATAGTATATGAGTGAGTTGCACTGAAAAACTTAGAATATAAGAAACGCACAGTGTAGTACATAGTATATGAGTGAGTTGCACTGAAAAACTTAGAATATAAGAAACGCACAGTGTAGTACATAGTATATGAGTGAGTTGCACTGAAAAACTTAGAATATAAGAAAGGCTCAGTGTAGTACATAGTATATGAGTGAGTTGCACTGAAAAACTTAGAATAAGAAACAGACAGTGTAGTACATAGTATATGAGTGAGTTGCACTGAAAAACTTAGAATATAAGAAACGCACAGTGTAGTACATAGTATATGAGTGAGTTGCACTCAAAAACTTAGAATATAAGAAACGCACAGTGTAGTACATAGTATATGAGTGAGTTGCACTGAAAAACTTTGAATATAAGAAACGCACAGTGTAGTACATAGTATATGAGTGAGTTGCACTGAAAAACTTAGAATATAAGAAACGCACAGTGTAGTACATAGTATATGAGTGAGTTGCACTGAAAAACTTAGAATATAAGAAACGCACAGTGTAGTACATAGTATATGAGTGAGTTGCACTGAAAAACTTAGAATATAAGAAACGCACAGTGTAGTACATAGTATATGAGTGAGTTGCACTGAAAAACTTAGAATATAAGAAACGCACAGTGTAGTACATAGTATATGAGTGAGTTGAATGAAAAACTTAGAATTTAAGAAATGGACAGTGTAGTACATAGTATATGAGTGAGTTGCACTGAAAAACTTAGAATATAAGAAACGCACAGTGTAGTACATAGTATATGAGTGAGTTGCACTGAAAAACTTAGAATATAAGAAACGCTCAGTGTAGTACATAGTATATGAGTGAGTTGAATGAAAAACTTAGAATTTAAGAAATGGACAGTGTAGTACATAGTATATGAGTGAGTTGCACTGAAAAACTTAGAATATAAGAAACGCACAGTGTAGTACATAGTATATGAGTGAGTTGCACTCAAAAACTTAGAATATAAGAAACGCACAGTGTAGTACATAGTATATGAGTGAGTTGCACTGAAAAACTTTGAATATAAGAAACGCACAGTGTAGTACATAGTATATGAGTGAGTTGCACTGAAAAACTTAGAATATAAGAAACGCACAGTGTAGTACATAGTATATGAGTGAGTTGCACTGAAAAACTTAGAATATAAGAAACGCACAGTGTAGTACATAGTATATGAGTGAGTTGCACTGAAAAACTTAGAATATAAGAAACGCACAGTGTAGTACATAGTATATGAGTGAGTTGCACTGAAAAACTTAGAATATAAGAAACGCACAGTGTAGTACATAGTATATGAGTGAGTTGAATGAAAAACTTAGAATTTAAGAAATGGACAGTGTAGTACATAGTATATGAGTGAGTTGCACTGAAAAACTTAGAATATAAGAAACGCACAGTGTAGTACATAGTATATGAGTGAGTTGCACTGAAAAACTTAGAATATAAGAAACGCTCAGTGTAGTACATAGTATATGAGTGAGTTGAATGAAAAACTTAGAATTTAAGAAATGGACAGTGTAGTACATAGTATATGAGTGAGTTGCACTGAAAAACTTAGAATATAAGAAACGCACAGTGTAGTACATAGTATATGAGTGAGTTGCACTGAAAAACTTAGAATATAAGAAACGCACAGTGTAGTACATAGTATATGAGTGAGTTGCACTGAAAAACTTAGAATATAAGAAACGCACAGTGTAGTACATAGTATATGAGTGAGTTGCACTGAAAAACTTAGAATATAAGAAACGCACATTATAGTACATAGTATATGAGTGAGTTGCACTGAAAAACTTAGAATATAAGAAACGCACAGTGTAGTACATAGTATATGAGTGAGTTGCACTGAAAAACTTAGAATATAAGAAACGCACAGTGTAGTACATAGTATATGAGTGAGTTGCACTGAAAAACTTAGAATATAAGAAACGCACAGTGTAGTACATAGTATATGAGTGAGTTGCACTGAAAAACTTAGAATATAAGAAACGCACAGTGTAGTACATAGTATATGAGTGAGTTGCACTGAAAAACAGAATATAAGAAACGCACAGTGTAGTACATAGTATATGAGTGAGTTGCACTGAAAAACTTAGAATATAAGAAACGCACAGTGTAGTACATAGTATATGAGTGAGTTGCACTGAAAAACTTAGAATTTAAGAAACGCACAGTGTAGTACAAAGTATATGAGTGAGTTGCACTGAAAAACTTAGAATATAAGAAACGCACAGTGTAGTACATAGTATATGAGTGAGTTGCACTGAAAAACTTAGAATATAAGAAACGCACAGTGTAGTACATAGTATATGAGTGAGTTGCACTGAAAAACTTAGAATATAAGAAACGCACAGTGTAGTACATAGTATATGAGTGAGTTGCACTGAAAAACTTAGAATATAAGAAACGCACAGTGTAGTACATAGTATATGAGTGAGTTGCACTGAAAAACTTAGAATATAAGAAACGCACAGTGTAGTACATAGTATGTGAGTGAGTTGCACTCAAAAACTTAGAATTTACTGAAAAACCCGCATTACACGAAATGCACAGTGTAGTACATAGTATATGAGTGTGTTGCACTGAAAAACTTAGAATATAAGAAACGCACAGTGTAGTACATAGTATATGAGTGAGTTGCACTGAAAAACTTAGAATATAAGAAACGCACAGTGTAGTACATAGTATATGAGTGAGTTGCACTGAAAAACTTAGAATTTAAGAAACGCACAGTGTAGTACAAAGTATATGAGTGAGTTGCACTGAAAAACTTAGAATATAAGAAACGCACAGTGTAGTACATAGTATATGAGTGAGTTGCACTGAAAAACTTAGAATATAAGAAACGCACAGTGTAGTACATAGTATATGAGTGAGTTGCACTGAAAAACTTAGAATATAAGAAACGCACAGTGTAGTACATAGTATATGAGTGAGTTGCACTGAAAAACTTAGAATTTACTGAAAAACCCGCATTACACGAAATGCACAGTGTAGTACATAGTATATGAGTGAGTTGCACTGAAAAACTTAGAATATAAGAAACGCACAGTGTAGTACATAGTATATGAGTGAGTTGCACTGAAAAACTTAGAATATAAGAAACGCACAGTGTAGTACATAGTATGTGAGTGAGTTGCACTCAAAAACTTAGAATTTACTGAAAAACCCGCATTACACGAAATGCACAGTGTAGTACATAGTATATGAGTGTGTTGCACTGAAAAACTTAGAATATAAGAAACGCACAGTGTAGTACATAGTATATGAGTGAGTTGCACTGAAAAACTTAGAATATAAGAAACGCACAGTGTAGTACATAGTATATGAGTGAGTTGCACTGAAAAACTTAGAATTTACTGAAAAACCCGCATTACACGAAATGCACAGTGTAGTACATAGTATATGAGTGAGTTGCACTGAAAAACTTAGAATATAAGAAACGCACAGTGTAGTACATAGTATATGAGTGAGTTGCACTGAAAAACTTAGAATATAAGAAACGCACAGTGTAGTACATAGTATGTGAGTGAGTTGCACTCAAAAACTTAGAATTTACTGAAAAACCCGCATTACACGAAATGCACAGTGTAGTACATAGTATATGAGTGTGTTGCACTGAAAAACTTAGAATATAAGAAACGCACAGTGTAGTACATAGTATATGAGTGAGTTGCACTGAAAAACTTAGAATATAAGAAACGCACAGTGTAGTACATAGTATATGAGTGAGTTGCACTGAAAAACTTAGAATATAAGAAACGCACAGTGTAGTACATAGTATATGAGTGAGTTGCACTGAAAAACTTAGAATATAAGAAACGCACAGTGTAGTACATAGTACGTGAGTGAGTTGCACTCAAAAACTTAGAATTTACTGAAAAACCCGCATTACACGAAATGCACAGTGTAGTACATAGTATATGAGTGTGTTGCACTGAAAAACTTAGAATATAAGAAACGCACAGTGTAGTACATAGTATATGAGTGAGTTGCACTGAAAAACTTAGAATATAAGAAACGCACAGTGTAGTACATAGTATATGAGTGAGTTGCACTGAAAAACTTAGAATTTAAGAAACGCACAGTGTAGTACAAAGTATATGAGTGAGTTGCACTGAAAAACTTAGAATATAAGAAACGCACAGTGTAGTACATAGTATATGAGTGAGTTGCACTGAAAAACTTAGAATATAAGAAACGCACAGTGTAGTACATAGTATATGAGTGAGTTGCACTGAAAAACTTAGAATATAAGAAACGCACAGTGTAGTACATAGTATATGAGTGAGTTGCACTGAAAAACTTAGAATTTACTGAAAAACCCGCATTACACGAAATGCACAGTGTAGTACATAGTATATGAGTGAGTTGCACTGAAAAACTTAGAATATAAGAAACGCACAGTGTAGTACATAGTATATGAGTGAGTTGCACTGAAAAACTTAGAATTTAAGAAACGCACAGTGTAGTACATAGTATGTGAGTGAGTTGCACTCAAAAACTTAGAATTTACTGAAAAACCCGCATTACACGAAATGCACAGTGTAGTACATAGTATATGAGTGTGTTGCACTGAAAAACTTAGAATATAAGAAACGCACAGTGTAGTACATAGTATATGAGTGAGTTGCACTGAAAAACTTAGAATATAAGAAACGCACAGTGTAGTACATAGTATATGAGTGAGTTGCACTGAAAAACTTAGAATTTACTGAAAAACCCGCATTACACGAAATGCACAGTGTAGTACATAGTATATGAGTGAGTTGCACTGAAAAACTTAGAATATAAGAAACGCACAGTGTAGTACATAGTATATGAGTGAGTTGCACTGAAAAACTTAGAATATAAGAAACGCACAGTGTAGTACATAGTATGTGAGTGAGTTGCACTCAAAAACTTAGAATTTACTGAAAAACCCGCATTACACGAAATGCACAGTGTAGTACATAGTATATGAGTGTGTTGCACTGAAAAACTTAGAATATAAGAAACGCACAGTGTAGTACATAGTATATGAGTGAGTTGCACTGAAAAACTTAGAATATAAGAAACGCACAGTGTAGTACATAGTATATGAGTGAGTTGCACTGAAAAACTTAGAATTTAAGAAACGCACAGTGTAGTACAAAGTATATGAGTGAGTTGCACTGAAAAACTTAGAATATAAGAAACGCACAGTGTAGTACATAGTATATGAGTGAGTTGCACTGAAAAACTTAGAATATAAGAAACGCACAGTGTAGTACATAGTATATGAGTGAGTTGCACTGAAAAACTTAGAATATAAGAAACGCACAGTGTAGTACATAGTATATGAGTGAGTTGCACTGAAAAACTTAGAATTTACTGAAAAACCCGCATTACACGAAATGCACAGTGTAGTACATAGTATATGAGTGAGTTGCACTGAAAAACTTAGAATATAAGAAACGCACAGTGTAGTACATAGTATATGAGTGAGTTGCACTGAAAAACTTAGAATATAAGAAACGCACAGTGTAGTACATAGTATGTGAGTGAGTTGCACTCAAAAACTTAGAATTTACTGAAAAACCCGCATTACACGAAATGCACAGTGTAGTACATAGTATATGAGTGTGTTGCACTGAAAAACTTAGAATATAAGAAACGCACAGTGTAGTACATAGTATATGAGTGAGTTGCACTGAAAAACTTAGAATATAAGAAACGCACAGTGTAGTACATAGTATATGAGTGAGTTGCCCTGAAAAACTTAGAATATAAGAAACGCACAGTGTAGTACATAGTATATGAGTGAGTTGCACTGAAAAACTTAGAATATAAGAAACGCACAGTGTAGTACATAGTATATGAGTGAGTTGCACTGAAAAACTTAGAATATAAGAAACGCACAGTGTAGTACATAGTATATGAGTGAGTTGCACTGAAAAACTTAGAATTTACTGAAAAACCCGCATTACACGAAATGCACAGTGTAGTACATAGTATATGAGTGAGTTACACTGAAAAACTTAGAATATAAGAAACGCACAGTGTAGTACATAGTATATGAGTGAGTTGCACTGAAAAACTTAGAATATAAGAAACGCACAGTGTAGTACATAGTATATGAGTGAGTTGCACTGAAAAACTTAGAACATAAGAAACGCACAGTGTAGTACATAGTATATGAGTGAGTTGCACTGAAAAACTTAGAATATAAGAAACGCACAGTGTAGTACATCGTATATGAGTGAGTTGCACTGAAAAACTTAGAATATAAGAAACGCACAGTGTAGTACATAGTATATGAGTGAGTTGCACTGAAAAACTTAGAATATAAGAAACGCACAGTGTAGTACATAGTATATGAGTGAGTTGCACTGAAAAACTTAGAATATAAGAAACGCACAGTGTAGTACATAGTATATGAGTGAGTTGCACTGAAAAACTTAGAATATAAGAAACGCACAGTGTAGTTCATAGTATATGAGTGAGTTGCACTGAAAAACTTAGAATATAAGAAACGCACAGTGTAGTACATAGTATATGAGTGAGTTGCACTGAAAAACTTAGAATATAAGAAACGCACAGTGTAGTACATAGTATATGAATGAGTTGCACTGAAAAACTTAGAATATAAGAAACGCACAGTGTAGTACATAGTATATGAGTGAGTTGCACTCAAAAACTTAGAATATAAGAAACGCACAGTGTAGTACATAGTATATGAGTGAGTTGCACTGAAAAACTTAGAATATAAGAAACGCACAGTGTAGTACATAGTATATGAGTGAGTTGCACTGAAAAACTTAGAATATAAGAAACGCACAGTGTAGTACATAGTATATGAGTGAGTTGCACTGAAAAACTTAGAATATAAGAAACGCACAGTGTAGTACATAGTATATGAGTGAGTTGCACTGAAAAACTTAGAATATAAGAAACGCACAGTGTAGTACATAGTATATGAATGAGTTGCACTGAAAAACTTAGAATATAAGAAACGCACAGTGTAGTACATAGTATATGAGTGAGTTGCACTCAAAAACTTAGAATATAAGAAACGCACAGTGTAGTACATAGTATATGAGTGAGTTGCACTGAAAAACTTAGAATTTACTGAAAAACCCGCATTAGACGAAATGCACAGTGTAGTACATTGTATATGAGTGAGTTGCACTGAAAAACTTAGAATTTACTGAAAAACCCGCATTAGACGAAATTCACAGTGTAGTATATAGTATATGAGTGAGTTGCACTCAAAAACTTAGAATATAAGAAACGCACAGTGTAGTACATAGTATATGAGTGAGTTGCACTCAAAAACTTAGAATATAAGAAACGCACAGTGTAGTACATAGTATATGAGTGAGTTGCACTGAAAAACTTAGAATATAAGAAACGCACAGTGTAGTACATAGTATATGAGTGAGTTGCACTGAAAAACTTAGAATATAAGAAACGCACAGTGTAGTACATAGTATATGAGTGAGTTGCACTGAAAAACTTAGAATATAAGAAACGCACAGTGTAGTACATAGTATATGAGTGAGTTGCACTGAAAAACTTAGAATATAAGAAACGCACAGTGTAGTACATAGTATATGAATGAGTTGCACTGAAAAACTTAGAATATAAGAAACGCACAGTGTAGTACATAGTATATGAGTGAGTTGCACTCAAAAACTTAGAATATAAGAAACGCACAGTGTAGTACATAGTATATGAGTGAGTTGCACTGAAAAACTTAGAATTTACTGAAAAACCCGCATTACACGAAATGCACAGTGTAGTACATAGTATAAGAGTGAGTTGCACTGAAAAACTTAGAATATAAGAAACGCACAGTGTAGTACATAGTATATGAGTGAGTTGCACTGAAAAACTTAGAATATAAGAAACGCACAGTGTAGTACATAGTATATGAGTGAGTTGCACTGAAAAACTTAGAATTTAAGAAACGCACAGTGTAGTACAAAGTATATGAGTGAGTTGCACTGAAAAACTTAGAATATAAGAAACGCACAGTGTAGTACATAGTATATGAGTGAGTTGCACTGAAAAACTTAGAATATAAGAAACGCACAGTGTAGTACATAGTATATGAGTGAGTTGCACTGAAAAACTTAGAATATAAGAAACGCACAGTGTAGTACACAGTATATGAGTGAGTTGCACTGAAAAACTTAGAATTTACTGAAAAACCCGCATTACACGAAATGCACAGTGTAGTACATAGTATATGAGTGAGTTGCACTGAAAAACTTAGAATATAAGAAACGCACAGTGTAGTACATAGTATATGAGTGAGTTGCACTGAAAAACTTAGAATATAAGAAACGCACAGTGTAGTACATAGTATGTGAGTGAGTTGCACTCAAAAACTTAGAATTTACTGAAAAACCCGCATTACACGAAATGCACAGTGTAGTACATAGTATATGAGTGTGTTGCACTGAAAAACTTAGAATATAAGAAACGCACAGTGTAGTACATAGTATATGAGTGAGTTGCACTGAAAAACTTAGAATATAAGAAACGCACAGTGTAGTACATAGTATATGAGTGAGTTGCCCTGAAAAACTTAGAATATAAGAAACGCACAGTGTAGTACATAGTATATGAGTGAGTTGCACTGAAAAACTTAGAATATAAGAAACGCACAGTGTAGTACATAGTATATGAGTGAGTTGCACTGAAAAACTTAGAATATAAGAAACGCACAGTGTAGTACATAGTATATGAGTGAGTTGCACTGAAAAACTTAGAATTTACTGAAAAACCCGCATTACACGAAATGCACAGTGTAGTACATAGTATATGAGTGAGTTACACTGAAAAACTTAGAATATAAGAAACGCACAGTGTAGTACATAGTATATGAGTGAGTTGCACTGAAAAACTTAGAATATAAGAAACGCACAGTGTAGTACATAGTATATGAGTGAGTTGCACTGAAAAACTTAGAATATAAGAAACGCACAGTGTAGTACATAGTATATGAGTGAGTTGCACTGAAAAACTTAGAATATAAGAAACGCACAGTGTAGTACATAGTATATGAGTGAGTTGCACTGAAAAACTTAGAATATAAGAAACGCACAGTGTAGTACATAGTATATGAGTGAGTTGCACTGAAAAACTTAGAATATAAGAAACGCACAGTGTAGTACATAGTATATGAGTGAGTTGCACTGAAAAACTTAGAATATAAGAAACTCACAGTGTAGTACATAGTATATGAGTGAGTTGCACTGAAAAACTTAGAATATAAGAAACGCACAGTGTAGTACATAGTATATGAGTGAGTTGCACTGAAAAACTTAGAATATAAGAAACGCATAGTGTAGTACATAGTATATGAGTGAGTTGCACTGAAAAACTTAGAATATAAGAAACGCACAGTGTAGTACATAGTATATGAGTGAGTTGCACTGAAAAACTTAGAATATAAGAAACGCACAGTGTAGTACATAGTATATGAGTGAGTTGCACTGAAAAACTTAGAATATAAGAAACGCACAGTGTAGTACATAGTATAAGAGTGAGGTGCACTGAAAAACTTAGAATATAAGAAACGCTCAGTGTAGTACATAGTATATGAGTGAGTTGCACTGAAAAAATTAGAATTTAAGAAACAGACAGTGTAGTACATAGTATATGAGTGAGTTGCACTGAAAAACTTAGAATATAAGAAACGCACAGTGTAGTACATAGTATATGAGTGAGTTGCACTGAAAAACTTAGAATATAAGAAACGCACAGTGTAGTACATAGTATATGAGTGAGTTGCACTGAAAAACTTAGAATATAAGAAACGCACAGTGTAGTACATCGTATATGAGTGAGTTGCACTGAAAAACTTAGAATATAAGAAACGCACAGTGTAGTACATAGTATATGAGTGAGTTGCACTGAAAAACTTAGAATATAAGAAACGCACAGTGTAGTACATAGTATATGAGTGAGTTGCACTGAAAAACTTAGAATATAAGAAACGCACAGTGTAGTACATAGTATATGAGTGAGTTGCACTGAAAAACTTAGAATATAAGAAACGCACAGTGTAGTACATAGTATATGAGTGAGTTGCACTGAAAAACTTAGAATATAAGAAACGCACAGTGTAGTACATAGTATATGAGTGAGTTGCACTGAAAAACTTAGAATATAAGAAACGCACAGTGTAGTACATAGTATATGAGTGAGTTGCACTCAAAAACTTAGAATATAAGAAACGCACAGTGTAGTACATAGTATATGAGTGAGTTGCACTCAAAAACTTAGAATATAAGAAACGCACAGTGTAGTACATAGTATATGAGTGAGTTGCACTGAAAAACTTAGAATATAAGAAACGCACAGTGTAGTACATAGTATATGAGTGAGTTGCACTGAAAAACTTAGAATATAAGAAACGCACAGTGTAGTACATAGTATATGAGTGAGTTGCACTGAAAAACTTAGAATATAAGAAACGCACAGTGTAGTACATAGTATATGAGTGAGTTGCACTGAAAAACTTAGAATATAAGAAACGCACAGTGTAGTACATAGTATATGAATGAGTTGCACTGAAAAACTTAGAATATAAGAAACGCACAGTGTAGTACATAGTATATGAGTGAGTTGCACTGAAAAACTTAGAATATAAGAAACGCACAGTGTAGTACATAGTATATGAGTGAGTTGCACTGAAAAACTTAGAATATAAGAAACGCACAGTGTAGTACATAGTATATGAGTGAGTTGCACTGAAAAACTTAGAATATAAGAAACTCACAGTGTAGTACATAGTATATGAGTGAGTTGCACTGAAAAACTTAGAATATAAGAAACGCACAGTGTAGTACATAGTATATGAGTGAGTTGCACTGAAAAACTTAGAATATAAGAAACGCATAGTGTAGTACATAGTATATGAGTGAGTTGCACTGAAAAACTTAGAATATAAGAAACGCACAGTGTAGTACATAGTATATGAGTGAGTTGCACTGAAAAACTTAGAATATAAGAAACGCACAGTGTAGTACATAGTATATGAGTGAGTTGCACTGAAAAACTTAGAATATAAGAAACGCACAGTGTAGTACATAGTATATGAGTGAGGTGCACTGAAAAACTTAGAATATAAGAAACGCTCAGTGTAGTACATAGTATATGAGTGAGTTGCACTGAAAAAATTAGAATTTAAGAAACAGACAGTGTAGTACATAGTATATGAGTGAGTTGCACTGAAAAACTTAGAATATAAGAAACGCACAGTGTAGTACATAGTATATGAGTGAGTTGCACTGAAAAACTTAGAATATAAGAAACGCACAGTGTAGTACATAGTATATGAGTGAGTTGCACTGAAAAACTTAGAATATAAGAAACGCACAGTGTAGTACATCGTATATGAGTGAGTTGCACTGAAAAACTTAGAATATAAGAAACGCACAGTGTAGTACATAGTATATGAGTGAGTTGCACTGAAAAACTTAGAATATAAGAAACGCACAGTGTAGTACATAGTATATGAGTGAGTTGCACTGAAAAACTTAGAATATAAGAAACGCACAGTGTAGTACATAGTATATGAGTGAGTTGCACTGAAAAACTTAGAATATAAGAAACGCACAGTGTAGTACATAGTATATGAGTGAGTTGCACTGAAAAACTTAGAATATAAGAAACGCACAGTGTAGTACATAGTATATGAGTGAGTTGCACTGAAAAACTTAGAATATAAGAAACGCACAGTGTAGTACATAGTATATGAATGAGTTGCACTCAAAAACTTAGAATATAAGAAACGCACAGTGTAGTACATAGTATATGAGTGAGTTGCACTCAAAAACTTAGAATATAAGAAACGCACAGTGTAGTACATAGTATATGAGTGAGTTGCACTGAAAAACTTAGAATATAAGAAACGCACAGTGTAGTACATAGTATATGAGTGAGTTGCACTGAAAAACTTAGAATATAAGAAACGCACAGTGTAGTACATAGTATATGAGTGAGTTGCACTGAAAAACTTAGAATATAAGAAACGCACAGTGTAGTACATAGTATATGAGTGAGTTGCACTGAAAAACTTAGAATATAAGAAACGCACAGTGTAGTACATAGTATATGAATGAGTTGCACTGAAAAACTTAGAATATAAGAAACGCACAGTGTAGTACATAGTATATGAGTGAGTTGCACTCAAAAACTTAGAATATAAGAAACGCACAGTGTAGTACATAGTATATGAGTGAGTTGCACTGAAAAACTTAGAATTTACTGAAAAACCCGCATTACACGAAATGCACAGTGTAGTACATAGTATAAGAGTGAGTTGCACTGAAAAACTTAGAATATAAGAAACGCACAGTGTAGTACATAGTATATGAGTGAGTTGCACTGAAAAACTTAGAATATAAGAAACGCACAGTGTAGTACATAGTATATGAGTGAGTTGCACTGAAAAACTTAGAATATAAGAAACGCACAGTGTAGTACATAGTATATGAGTGAGTTGCACTGAAAAACTTAGATATAAGAAACGCACAGTGTAGTACATAGTATATGAGTGAGTTGCACTGAAAAACTTAGAATATAAGAAACGCACAGTGTAGTACATAGTATATGAGTGAGTTGCCCTGAAAAACTTAGAATATAAGAAACGCACAGTGTAGTACATAGTATATGAGTGAGTTGCACTGAAAAACTTAGAATATAAGAAACGCACAGTGTAGTACATAGTATATGAGTGAGTTGCACTGAAAAACTTAGAATATAAGAAACGCACAGTGTAGTACATAGTATATGAGTGAGTTGCACTGAAAAACTTAGAATATAAGAAACGCACAGTGTAGTACATAGTATATGAGTGAGTTGCACTGAAAAACTTAGAATATAAGAAACGCACAGTGTAGTACATAGTATATGAGTGAGTTGTACTGAAAAACTTAGAATATAAGAAACGCACAGTGTAGTACATAGTATATGAGTGAGTTGCACTGAAAAACTTAGAATATAAGAAACGCACAGTGTAGTACATAGTATATGAGTGAGTTGCACTGAAAAACTTAGAATATAAGAAACGCACAGTGTAGTACATAGTATATGAGTGAGTTGCACTGAAAAACTTAGAATATAAGAAAGGCTCAGTGTAGTACATAGTATATGAGTGAGTTGCACTGAAAAACTTAGAATTTAAGAAACAGACAGTGTAGTACATAGTATATGAGTGAGTTGCACTGAAAAACTTAGAATATAAGAAACGCACAGTGTAGTACATAGTATATGAGTGAGTTGCACTGAAAAACTTAGAATATAAGAAACGCACAGTGTAGTACATCGTATATGAGTGAGTTGCACTGAAAAACTTAGAATATAAGAAACGCACAGTGTAGTACATAGTATATGAGTGAGTTGCACTGAAAAACTTAGAATATAAGAAACGCACAGTGTAGTACATAGTATATGAGTGAGTTGCACTCAAAAACTTAGAATATAAGAAACGCACAGTGTAGTACATAGTATATGAGTGAGTTGCACTGAAAAACTTAGAATATAAGAAACGCACAGTGTAGTACATAGTATATGAGTGAGTTGCACTGAAAAACTTAGAATATAAGAAACGCACAGTGTAGTACATAGTATATGAGTGAGTTGCACTGAAAAACTTAGAATATAAGAAACGCACAGTGTAGTACATAGTATATGAGTGAGTTGCACTGAAAAACTTAGAATATAAGAAACGCACAGTGTAGTACATAGTATATGAGTGAGTTGCACTGAAAAACTTAGAATATAAGAAACGCACAGTGTAGTACATAGTATATGAGTGAGTTGAATGAAAAACTTAGAATTTAAGAAATGGACAGTGTAGTACATAGTATATGAGTGAGTTGCACTGAAAAACTTAGAATATAAGAAACGCACAGTGTAGTACATAGTATATGAGTGAGTTGCACTGAAAAACTTAGAATATAAGAAACGCTCAGTGTAGTACATAGTATATGAGTGAGTTGAATGAAAAACTTAGAATTTAAGAAATGGACAGTGTAGTACATAGTATATGAGTGAGTTGCACTGAAAAACTTAGAATATAAGAAACGCACAGTGTAGTACATAGTATATGAGTGAGTTGCACTGAAAAACTTAGAATATAAGAAACGCACAGTGTAGTACATAGTATATGAGTGAGTTGCACTGAAAAACTTAGAATATAAGAAACGCACAGTGTAGTACATAGTATATGAGTGAGTTGCACTGAAAAACTTAGAATATAAGAAACGCACATTATAGTACATAGTATATGAGTGAGTTGCACTGAAAAACTTAGAATATAAGAAACGCACAGTGTAGTACATAGTATATGAGTGAGTTGCACTGAAAAACTTAGAATATAAGAAACGCACAGTGTAGTACATAGTATATGAGTGAGTTGCACTGAAAAACTTAGAATATAAGAAACGCACAGTGTAGTACATAGTATATGAGTGAGTTGCACTGAAAAACTTAGAATATAAGAAACGCACAGTGTAGTACATAGTATATGAGTGAGTTGCACTGAAAAACTTAGAATATAAGAAACGCACAGTGTAGTACATTGTATATGAGTGAGTTGCACTGAAAAACTTAGAATATAAGAAACGCACAGTGTCGTACATAGTATATGAGTGAGTTGCACTGAAAAACTTAGAATTTAAGAAACGCACAGTGTAGTACAAAGTATATGAGTGAGTTGCACTGAAAAACTTAGAATATAAGAAACGCACAGTGTAGTACATAGTATATGAGTGAGTTGCACTGAAAAACTTAGAATATAAGAAACGCACAGTGTAGTACATAGTATATGAGTGAGTTGCACTGAAAAACTTAGAATATAAGAAACGCACAGTGTAGTACATAGTATATGAGTGAGTTGCACTGAAAAACTTAGAATTTACTGAAAAACCCGCATTACACGAAATGCACAGTGTAGTACATAGTATATGAGTGAGTTGCACTGAAAAACTTAGAATATAAGAAACACACAGTGTAGTACATAGTATATGAGTGAGTTGCACTGAAAAACTTAGAATATAAGAAACGCACAGTGTAGTAAATAGTATGTGAGTGAGTTGCACTCAAAAGCTTAGAATTTACTGAAAAACCCGCATTACACGAAATGCACAGTGTAGTACATAGTATATGAGTGTGTTGCACTGAAAAACTTAGAATATAAGAAACGCACAGTGTAGTACATAGTATATGAGTGAGTTGCACTGAAAAACTTAGAATATAAGAAACGCACAGTGTAGTACATAGTATATGAGTGAGTTGCACTGAAAAACTTAGAATTTAAGAAACGCACAGTGTAGTACAAAGTATATGAGTGAGTTGCACTGAAAAACTTAGAATATAAGAAACGCACAGTGTAGTACATAGTATATGAGTGAGTTGCACTGAAAAACTTAGAATATAAGAAACGCACAGTGTAGTACATAGTATATGAGTGAGTTGCACTGAAAAACTTAGAATATAAGAAACGCACAGTGTAGTACATAGTATATGAGTGAGTTGCACTGAAAAACTTAGAATTTACTGAAAAACCCGCATTACACGAAATGCACAGTGTAGTACATAGTATATGAGTGAGTTGCACTGAAAAACTTAGAATATAAGAAACGCACAGTGTAGTACATAGTATATGAGTGAGTTGCACTGAAAAACTTAGAATATAAGAAACGCACAGTGTAGTACATAGTATGTGAGTGAGTTGCACTCAAAAACTTAGAATTTACTGAAAAACCCGCATTACACGAAATGCACAGTGTAGTACATAGTATATGAGTGTGTTGCACTGAAAAACTTAGAATATAAGAAACGCACAGTGTAGTACATAGTATATGAGTGAGTTGCACTGAAAAACTTAGAATATAAGAAACGCACAGTGTAGTACATAGTATATGAGTGAGTTGCCCTGAAAAACTTAGAATATAAGAAACGCACAGTGTAGTACATAGTATATGAGTGAGTTGCACTGAAAAACTTAGAATATAAGAAACGCACAGTGTAGTACATAGTATATGAGTGAGTTGCACTGAAAAACTTAGAATATAAGAAACGCACAGTGTAGTACATAGTATATGAGTGAGTTGCACTGAAAAACTTAGAATTTACTGAAAAACCCGCATTACACGAAATGCACAGTGTAGTACATAGTATATGAGTGAGTTACACTGAAAAACTTAGAATATAAGAAACGCACAGTGTAGTACATAGTATATGAGTGAGTTGCACTGAAAAACTTAGAATATAAGAAACGCACAGTGTAGTACATAGTATATGAGTGAGTTGCACTGAAAACCTTAGAATATAAGAAACGCACAGTGTAGTACATAGTATATGAGTGAGTTGCACTGAAAAACTTAGAATATAAGAAACGCACAGTGTAGTACATAGTATATGAGTGAGTTGCACTGAAAAACTTAGAATATAAGAAACGCACAGTGTAGTACATAGTATATGAGTGAGTTGCACTGAAAAACTTAGAATATAAGAAACGCACAGTGTAGTACATAGTATATGAGTGAGTTGCACTGAAAAACTTAGAATATAAGAAACGCACAGTGTAGTACATAGTATATGAGTGAGTTGCACTGAAAAACTTAGAATATAAGAAACGCACAGTGTAGTACATAGTATATGAGTGAGTTGCACTGAAAAACTTAGAATATAAGAAACGCACAGTGTAGTACATAGTATATGAGTGAGTTGCACTGAAAAACTTAGAATATAAGAAACGCACAGTGTAGTACATAGTATATGAGTGAGTTGCACTGAAAAACTTAGAATTTACTGAAAAACCCGCATTACACGAAATGCACAGTGTAGTACATAGTATATGAGTGAGTTACACTGAAAAACTTAGAATATAAGAAACGCACAGTGTAGTACATAGTATATGAGTGAGTTGCACTGAAAAACTTAGAATATAAGAAACGCACAGTGTAGTACATAGTATATGAGTGAGTTGCACTGAAAAACTTAGAATATAAGAAACGCACAGTGTAGTACATAGTATATGAGTGAGTTGCACTGAAAAACTTAGAATATAAGAAACGCACAGTGTAGTACATAGTATATGAGTGAGTTGCACTGAAAAACTTAGAATATAAGAAACGCACAGTGTAGTACATAGTATATGAGTGAGTTGCACTGAAAAACTTAGAATATAAGAAACGCACAGTGTAGTACATAGTATATGAGTGAGTTGCACTGAAAAACTTAGAATATAAGAAACGCACAGTGTAGTACATAGTATATGAGTGAGTTGCACTGAAAAACTTAGAATATAAGAAACGCACAGTGTAGTACATAGTATATGAGTGAGTTGCACTCAAAAACTTAGAATATAAGAAACGCACAGTGTAGTACATAGTATATGAGTGAGTTGCACTGAAAAACTTAGAATATAAGAAACGCACAGTGTAGTACATAGTATATGAGTGAGTTGCACTGAAAAAACATAGTATAAGAAACGCACAGTGTAGTACATAGTATATGAGTGAGTTGCACTGAAAAACTTAGAATATAAGAAACGCACAGTGTAGTACATAGTATATGAGAGAGTTGCACTGAAAAACTTAGAATATAAAAAACGCACAGTGTAGTACATAGTATATGAGTGAGTTGCACTGAAAAACTTAGAATATAAGAAACGCACAGTGTAGTACATAGTATATGAGTGAGTTGCACTGAAAAACTTAGAATATAAGAAACGCACAGTGTAGTACATAGTATATGAGTGAGTTGCACTGAAAAACTTAGAATATAAGAAACGCACAGTGTAGTACATAGTATATGAGTGATTTGCACTGAAAAACTTAGAATATAAGAAACGCACAGTGTAGTGCATAGTATATGAGTGAGTTGCACTGAAAAACTTAGAATATAAGAAACGCACAGTGTCGTACATAGTATATGAGTGAGTTGCACTGAAAAACTTAGAATATAAGAAACGCACAGTGTAGTACATAGTATATGAGTGAGTTGCACTGAAAAATTTAGAATATAAGAAACGCACAGTGTAGTACATAGTATATGAGTGAGTTGCACTGAAAAACTTAGAATATAAGAAACGCACAGTATAGTACATAGTATATGAGTGAGTTGCACTGAAAAACTTAGAATATAAGCAACGCACAGTGTAGTACATAGTATGTGAGTGAGTTGCACTGCAAAACTTAGAATATAAGAAACGCACAGTGTAGTACATAGTATATGAGTGAGTTGCACTGAAAAACTTAGAATATAAGAAACGCACAGTGTAGTACATAGTATATGAGTGAGTTGCACTGAAAAACTTAGAATATAAGAAACGCACAGTGTAGTACATAGTATATGAGTGAGTTGCACTGAAAAACTTAGAATATAAGAAACGCACAGTGTAGTACATAGTATATGAGTGAGTTGCACTTAAAAACTTAGAATATAAGAAACGCACAGTGTAGTACATAGTATATGAGTGAGTTGCACTGAAAAACTTAGAATATAAGAAACGCACAGTGTAGTACATAGTATATGAGTGAGTTGCACTGAAAAACTTAGAATATAAGAAACGCACAGTGTAGTACATAGTATATGAGTGAGTTGCACTGAAAAACTTAGAATATAAGAAACGCACAGTGTAGTACATAGTATATGAGTGAGTTGCACTGAAAAACTTAGAATTTAAGAAACGCACAGTGTAGTACAAAGTATATGAGTGAGTTGCACTGAAAAACTTAGAATATAAGAAACGCACAGTGTAGTACATAGTATATGAGTGAGTTGCACTGAAAAACTTAGAATATAAGAAACGCACAGTGTAGTACATAGTATATGAGTGAGTTGCACTGAAAAACTTAGAATATAAGAAACGCACAGTGTAGTACATAGTATATGAGTGAGTTGAACTGAAAAACTTAGAATATAAGAAACGCACAGTGTAGTACATAGTATATGAGTGAGTTGCACTCAAAAACTTAGAATATAAGAAACGCACAGTGTAGTACATAGTATATGAGTGAGTTGAACTGAAAAACTTAGAATATAAGAAACGCACAGTGTAGTACATAGTATATGAGTGAGTTGCACTGAAAAACTTAGAATTTACTGAAAAACACGCATTACACGAAATGCACAGTGTAGTACATACTATCTGAGTGAGTTGCACTGAAAAACTTAGAATATAAGAAACGCACAGTGTAGTACATAGTATATGAGTGAGTTGCACTGAAAAACTTAGAATATAAGAAACGCACAGTGTAGTACATAGTATATGAGTGAGTTGCACTGAAAAACTTAGAATATAAGAAACGCACAGTGTAGTACATAGTATATGAGTGAGTTGCACTGAAAAACTTAGAATATAAGAAACGCACAGTGTAGTACATAGTATATGAGTGAGTTGCACTGAAAAACTTAGAATATAAGAAACGCACAGTGTAGTACATAGTATATGAGTGAGTTGCACTGAAAAACTTAGAATATAAGAAACGCACAGTGTAGTACATAGTATATGAGTGAGTTGCACTGAAAAACTTAGAATTTAAGAAACGCACAGTGTAGTACATAGTATATGAGTGAGTTGCACTCAAAAACTTAGAATATAAGAAACGCACAGTGTAGTACATAGTATATGAGTGAGTTGCACTGAAAAACTTAGAATATAAGAAACGCACAGTGTAGTACATAGTATATGAGTGAGTTGCACTGAAAAACTTAGAATATAAGAAACGCACAGTGTAGTACATAGTATATGAGTGAGTTGCACTCAAAAACTTAGAATTTACTGAAAAACCCGCATTACACGAAATGCACAGTGTAGTACATAGTATATGAGTGAGTTGCACTGAAAAACTTAGAATATAAGAAACGCACAGTGTAGTACATAGTATATGAGTGAGTTGCACTCAAAAACTTAGAATTTACTGAAAAACCCGCATTACACGAAACGCACAGTGTAGTACATAGTATATGAGTGAGTTGCACTGAAAAACTTAGAATATAAGAAACGCACAGTGTAGTACATAGTATATGAGTGAGTTGCACTGAAAAACTTAGAATATAAGTAACGCACAGTGTAGTACATAGTATATGAGTGAGTTGCACTGAAAAACTTAGAATATAAGAAACGCACAGTGTAGTACATAGTATATGAGTGAGTTGCACTGAAAAACTTAGAATATAAGAAACGCACAGTGTAGTACATAGTATATGAGTGAGTTGCACTGAAAAACTTAGAATATAAGAAACGCACAGTGTAGTACATAGTATATGAGTGAGTTGCACTCAAAAACTTAGAATTTACTGAAAAACCCGCATTACACGAAACGCACAGTGTAGTACATAGTATATGAGTGAGTTGCACTGAAAAACTTAGAATATAAGAAACGCACAGTGTAGTATATAGTATATGAGTGAGTTGCACTGAAAAACTTAGAATATAAGTAACGCACAGTGTAGTACATAGTATATGAGTGAGTTGCACTGAAAAACTTAGAATATAAGAAACGCACAGTGTAGTACATAGTATATGAGTGAGTTGCACTGAAAAACTTAGAATATAAGAAACGCACAGTGTAGTACATAGTATATGAGTGAGTTGCACTGAAAAACTTAGAATATAAGAAACGCACAGTGTAGTACATAGTATATGAGTGAGTTGCACTGAAAAACTTAGAATATAAGAAACGAACAGTGTAGTACATAGTATATGAGTGAGTTGCACTGAAAAACTTAGAATATAAGAAACGCACAGTGTAGTACATAGTATATGAGTGAGTTGCACTGAAAAACTTAGAATATAAGAAACGCACAGTGTAGTACATAGTATATGAGTGAGTTGCACTGAAAAACTTAGAATATAAGTAACGCACAGTGTAGTACATAGTATATGAGTGAGTTGCACTGAAAAACTTAGAATATAAGAAACGCACAGTGTAGTACATAGTATATGAGTGAGTTGCACTGAAAAACTTAGAATATAAGAAACGCACAGTGTAGTACATAGTATATGAGTGAGTTGCACTGAAAAACTTAGAATATAAGAAACGCACAGTGTAGTACATAGTATATGAGTGAGTTGCACTCAAAAACTTAGAATTTACTGAAAAACCCGCATTACACGAAACGCACAGTGTAGTACATAGTATATGAGTGAGTTGCACTGAAAAACTTAGAATATAAGAAACGCACAGTGTAGTATATAGTATATGAGTGAGTTGCACTGAAAAACTTAGAATATAAGTAACGCACAGTGTAGTACATAGTATATGAGTGAGTTGCACTGAAAAACTTAGAATATAAGAAACGCACAGTGTAGTACATAGTATATGAGTGAGTTGCACTGAAAAACTTAGAATATAAGAAACGCACAGTGTAGTACATAGTATATGAGTGAGTTGCACTGAAAAACTTAGAATATAAGAAACGCACAGTGTAGTACATAGTATATGAGTGAGTTGCACTGAAAAACTTAGAATATAAGAAACGAACAGTGTAGTACATAGTATATGAGTGAGTTGCACTGAAAAACTTAGAATATAAGAAACGCACAGTGTAGTACATAGTATATGAGTGAGTTGCACTGAAAAACTTAGAATATAAGAAACGCACAGTGTAGTACATAGTATATGAGTGAGTTGCACTGAAAAACTTAGAATATAAGAAACGCTCAGTGTAGTACATAGTATATGAGTGAGTTGAATGAAAAACTTAGAATTTAAGAAACGGACAGTGTAGTACATAGTATATGAGTGAGTTGCACTGAAAAACTTAGAATATAAGAAACGCACAGTGTAGTACATAGTATATGAGTGAGTTGCACTGAAAAACTTAGAATATAAGAAACGCACAGTGTAGTACATAGTATATGAGTGAGTTGCACTGAAAAACTTAGAATATAAGAAACGCACAGTGTAGTACATAGTATATGAGTGAGTTGCACTGAAAAACTTAGAATATAAGAAACGCTCAGTGTAGTACATAGTATATGAGTGAGTTGAATGAAAAACTTAGAATATAAGAAACGCACAGTGTAGTACATAGTATATGAGTGAGTTGCACTGAAAAACTTAGAATATAAGAAACGCACAGTGTAGTACATAGTATATGAGTGAGTTGCACTGAAAAACTTAGAATATAAGAAACGCACAGTGTAGTACATAGTATATGAGTGAGTTGCACTGAAAAACTTAGAATATAAGAAACGCACAGTGTAGTACATCGTATATGAGTGAGTTGCACTGAAAAACTTAGAATATAAGAAACGCACAGTGTAGTACATAGTATATGAGTGAGTTGCACTGAAAAACTTAGAATATAAGAAACGCACAGTGTAGTACATAGTATATGAGTGAGTTGCACTGAAAAACTTAGAATATAAAAAACGCACAGTGTAGTACATAGTATATGAGTGAGTTGCACTGAAAAACTTAGAATATAAGAAACGCACAGTGTAGTACATAGTATATGAGTGAGTTGCACTCAAAAACTTAGAATATAAGAAACGCACAGTGTAGTACATAGTATATGAGTGAGTTGCACTCAAAAACTTAGAATTTACTGAAAAACCCGCATTACACGAAATGCACAGTGTAGTACATAGTATATGAGTGAGTTGCACTGAAAAACTTAGAATATAAGAAACGCACAGTGTAGTATATAGTATATGAGTGAGTTGCACTGAAAAACTTAGAATATAAGAAACGCACAGTGTAGTACATAGTATATGAGTGAGTTGCACTGAAAAACTTAGAATATAAGAAACGCACAGTGTAGTACATAGTATATGAGTGAGTTGCACTGAAAAACTTAGAATATAAGAAACGCACAGTGTAGTACATAGTATATGAGTGAGTTGCACTGAAAAACTTAGAATTTACTGAAAAACCCGCATTACACGAAATGCACAGTGTAGTACATAGTATATGAGTGAGTTGCACTGAAAAACTTAGAATATAAGAAACGCACAGTGTAGTACATAGTATATGAGTGAGTTGCACTGAAAAACTTAGAATATAAGAAACGCACAGTGTAGTACATAGTATACGAGTGAGTTGCACTGAAAAACTTAGAATATAAGAAACGCACAGTGTAGTACATAGTATATGAGTGAGTTGCACTGAAAAACTTAGAATATAAGAAACGCACAGTGTAGTACATAGTATATGAGTGAGTTGCACTGAAAAACTTAGAATATAAGAAACGCACAGTGTAGTACATAGTATATGAGTGAGTTGCACTGAAAAACTTAGAATATAAGAAACGCACAGTGTAGTACATAGTATATGAGTGAGTTGCACTGAAAAACTTAGAATTTACTGAAAAACCCGCATTACACGAAATGCACAGTGTAGTACATAGTATATGAGTGAGTTGCACTGAAAAACTTAGAATATAAGAAACGCACAATGTAGTACATAGTATATGAGTGAGTTGCACTGAAAAACTTAGAATATAAGAAACGCACAGTGTAGTACATAGTATATGAGTGAGTTGCACTGAAAAACTTAGAATATAAGAAACGCACAGTGTAGTACATAGTATATGAGTGAGTTGCACTGAAAAACTTAGAATATAAGAAACGCACAGTGTAGTACATAGTATATGAGTGAGTTGCACTCAAAAACTTAGAATATAAGAAACGCACAGTGTAGTACATAGTATATGAGTGAGTTGCACTGAAAAACTTAGAATATAAGAAACGCACAGTGTAGTACATAGTATATGAGTGAGTTGCACTCAAAAACTTAGAATATAAGAAACGCACAGTGTAGTACATAGTATATGAGTGAGTTGCACTGAAAAACTTAGAATATAAGAAACGCACAGTGTAGTACATAGTATATGAGTGAGTTGCACTGAAAAACTTAGAATATAAGAAACGCACAGTGTAGTACATAGTATATGAGTGAGTTGCACTGAAAAACTTAGAATATAAGAAACGCACAGTGTAGTACATAGTATATGAGTGAGTTGCACTGAAAAACTTAGAATATAAGAAACGCACAGTGTAGTACATAGTATATGAGTGAGTTGCACTGAAAAACTTAGAATATAAGAAACGCACAGTGTAGTACATAGTATATGAGTGAGTTGCACTGAAAACTTAGAATATAAGAAACGCACAGTGTAGTACATAGTATATGAGTGAGTTGCACTGAAAAACTTAGAATTTACTGAAAAACCCGCATTACACGAAATGCACAGTGTAGTACATAGTATATGAGTGAGTTGCACTGAAAAACTTAGAATATAAGAAACGCACAGTGTAGTACATAGTATATGAGTGAGTTGCACTGAAAAACTTAGAATATAAGAAACGCACAGTGTAGTACATAGTATATGAGTGAGTTGCACTGAAAAACTTAGAATATAAGAAACGCACAGTGTAGTACATAGTATATGAGTGAGTTGCACTGAAAAACTTAGAATATAAGAAACGCTCAGTGTAGTACATAGTATATGAGTGAGTTGCACTGAAAAACTTAGAATTTAAGAAACGGACAGTGTAGTACATAGTATATGAGTGAGTTGCACTGAAAAACTTAGAATATAAGAAACGCACAGTGTAGTACATAGTATATGAGTGAGTTGCACTGAAAAACTTAGAATATAAGAAACGCACAGTGTAGTACATAGTATATGAGTGAGTTGCACTGAAAAACTTAGAATATAAGAAACGCACAGTGTAGTACATAGTATATGAGTGAGTTGCACTGAAAAACTTAGAATATAAGAAACGCACAGTGTAGTACATAGTATATGAGTGAGTTGCACTGAAAAACTTAGAATATAAGAAACGCACAGTGTAGTACATAGTATATGAGTGAGTTGCACTGAAAAACTTAGAATATAAGAAACGCACAGTGTAGTACATAGTATATGAGTGAGTTGCACTGAAAAACTTAGAATATAAGAAACGCACAGTGTAGTACATAGTATATGAGTGAGTTGCACTGAAAAACTTAGAATATAAGAAACGCACAGTGTAGTACATAGTATATGAGTGAGTTGCACTGAAAAACTTAGAATATAAGAAACGCACAGTGTAGTACATAGTATATGAGTGAGTTGCACTGAAAAACTTAGAATATAAGAAACGCACAGTGTAGTACATAGTATATGAGTGAGTTGCACTGAAAAACTTAGAATATAAGAAACGCACAGTGTAGTACATAGTATATGAGTGAGTTGCACTCAAAAACTTAGAATATAAGAAACGCACAGTGTAGTACATAGTATATGAGTGAGTTGCACTGAAAAACTTAGAATATAAGAAACGCACAGTGTAGTACATAGTATATGAGTGAGTTGCACTGAAAAACTTAGAATATAAGAAACGCACAGTGTAGTACATAGTATATGAGTGAGTTGCACTGAAAAACTTAGAATTTACTGAAAAACCCGCATTACACGAAATGCACAGTGTAGTACATAGTATATGAGTGAGTTGCACTGAAAAACTTAGAATATAAGAAACGCACAGTGTAGTACATAGTATATGAGTGAGTTGCACTGAAAAACTTAGAATATAAGAAACGCACAGTGTAGTACATAGTATGTGAGTGAGTTGCACTCAAAAACTTAGAATTTACTGAAAAACCCGCATTACACGAAATGCACAGTGTAGTACATAGTATATGAGTGTGTTGCACTGAAAAACTTAGAATATAAGAAACGCACAGTGTAGTACATAGTATATGAGTGAGTTGCACTGAAAAACTTAGAATATAAGAAACGCACAGTGTAGTACATAGTATATGAGTGAGTTGCCCTGAAAAACTTAGAATATAAGAAACGCACAGTGTAGTACATAGTATATGAGTGAGTTGCACTGAAAAACTTAGAATATAAGAAACGCACAGTGTAGTACATAGTATATGAGTGAGTTGCACTGAAAAACTTAGAATATAAGAAACGCACAGTGTAGTACATAGTATATGAGTGAGTTGCACTGAAAAACTTAGAATTTACTGAAAAACCCGCATTACACGAAATGCACAGTGTAGTACATAGTATATGAGTGAGTTACACTGAAAAACTTAGAATATAAGAAACGCACAGTGTAGTACATAGTATATGAGTGAGTTGCACTGAAAAACTTAGAATATAAGAAACGCACAGTGTAGTACATAGTATATGAGTGAGTTGCACTGAAAACCTTAGAATATAAGAAACGCACAGTGTAGTACATAGTATATGAGTGAGTTGCACTGAAAAACTTAGAATATAAGAAACGCACAGTGTAGTACATAGTATATGAGTGAGTTGCACTGAAAAACTTAGAATATAAGAAACGCACAGTGTAGTACATAGTATATGAGTGAGTTGCACTGAAAAACTTAGAATATAAGAAACGCACAGTGTAGTACATAGTATATGAGTGAGTTGCACTGAAAAACTTAGAATATAAGAAACGCACAGTGTAGTACATAGTATATGAGTGAGTTGCACTGAAAAACTTAGAATATAAGAAACGCACAGTGTAGTACATAGTATATGAGTGAGTTGCACTGAAAAACTTAGAATATAAGAAACGCACAGTGTAGTACATAGTATATGAGTGAGTTGCACTGAAAAACTTAGAATATAAGAAACGCACAGTGTAGTACATAGTATATGAGTGAGTTGCACTGAAAAACTTAGAATTTACTGAAAAACCCGCATTACACGAAATGCACAGTGTAGTACATAGTATATGAGTGAGTTACACTGAAAAACTTAGAATATAAGAAACGCACAGTGTAGTACATAGTATATGAGTGAGTTGCACTGAAAAACTTAGAATATAAGAAACGCACAGTGTAGTACATAGTATATGAGTGAGTTGCACTGAAAAACTTAGAATATAAGAAACGCACAGTGTAGTACATAGTATATGAGTGAGTTGCACTGAAAAACTTAGAATATAAGAAACGCACAGTGTAGTACATAGTATATGAGTGAGTTGCACTGAAAAACTTAGAATATAAGAAACGCACAGTGTAGTACATAGTATATGAGTGAGTTGCACTGAAAAACTTAGAATATAAGAAACGCACAGTGTAGTACATAGTATATGAGTGAGTTGCACTGAAAAACTTAGAATATAAGAAACGCACAGTGTAGTACATAGTATATGAGTGAGTTGCACTGAAAAACTTAGAATATAAGAAACGCACAGTGTAGTACATAGTATATGAGTGAGTTGCACTCAAAAACTTAGAATATAAGAAACGCACAGTGTAGTACATAGTATATGAGTGAGTTGCACTGAAAAACTTAGAATATAAGAAACGCACAGTGTAGTACATAGTATATGAGTGAGTTGCACTGAAAAAACATAGTATAAGAAACGCACAGTGTAGTACATAGTATATGAGTGAGTTGCACTGAAAAACTTAGAATATAAGAAACGCACAGTGTAGTACATAGTATATGAGAGAGTTGCACTGAAAAACTTAGAATATAAAAAACGCACAGTGTAGTACATAGTATATGAGTGAGTTGCACTGAAAAACTTAGAATATAAGAAACGCACAGTGTAGTACATAGTATATGAGTGAGTTGCACTGAAAAACTTAGAATATAAGAAACGCACAGTGTAGTACATAGTATATGAGTGAGTTGCACTCAAAAACTTAGAATATAAGAAACGCACAGTGTAGTACATAGTATATGAGTGATTTGCACTGAAAAACTTAGAATATAAGAAACGCACAGTGTAGTGCATAGTATATGAGTGAGTTGCACTGAAAAACTTAGAATATAAGAAACGCACAGTGTCGTACATAGTATATGAGTGAGTTGCACTGAAAAACTTAGAATATAAGAAACGCACAGTGTAGTACATAGTATATGAGTGAGTTGCACTGAAAAATTTAGAATATAAGAAACGCACAGTGTAGTACATAGTATATGAGTGAGTTGCACTGAAAAACTTAGAATATAAGAAACGCACAGTATAGTACATAGTATATGAGTGAGTTGCACTGAAAAACTTAGAATATAAGCAACGCACAGTGTAGTACATAGTATGTGAGTGAGTTGCACTGCAAAACTTAGAATATAAGAAACGCACAGTGTAGTACATAGTATATGAGTGAGTTGCACTGAAAAACTTAGAATATAAGAAACGCACAGTGTAGTACATAGTATATGAGTGAGTTGCACTGAAAAACTTAGAATATAAGAAACGCACAGTGTAGTACATAGTATATGAGTGAGTTGCACTGAAAAACTTAGAATATAAGAAACGCACAGTGTAGTACATAGTATATGAGTGAGTTGCACTTAAAAACTTAGAATATAAGAAACGCACAGTGTAGTACATAGTATATGAGTGAGTTGCACTGAAAAACTTAGAATATAAGAAACGCACAGTGTAGTACATAGTATATGAGTGAGTTGCACTGAAAAACTTAGAATATAAGAAACGCACAGTGTAGTACATAGTATATGAGTGAGTTGCACTGAAAAACTTAGAATATAAGAAACGCACAGTGTAGTACATAGTATATGAGTGAGTTGCACTGAAAAACTTAGAATTTAAGAAACGCACAGTGTAGTACAAAGTATATGAGTGAGTTGCACTGAAAAACTTAGAATATAAGAAACGCACAGTGTAGTACATAGTATATGAGTGAGTTGCACTGAAAAACTTAGAATATAAGAAACGCACAGTGTAGTACATAGTATATGAGTGAGTTGCACTGAAAAACTTAGAATATAAGAAACGCACAGTGTAGTACATAGTATATGAGTGAGTTGAACTGAAAAACTTAGAATATAAGAAACGCACAGTGTAGTACATAGTATATGAGTGAGTTGCACTCAAAAACTTAGAATATAAGAAACGCACAGTGTAGTACATAGTATATGAGTGAGTTGAACTGAAAAACTTAGAATATAAGAAACGCACAGTGTAGTACATAGTATATGAGTGAGTTGCACTGAAAAACTTAGAATTTACTGAAAAACACGCATTACACGAAATGCACAGTGTAGTACATACTATCTGAGTGAGTTGCACTGAAAAACTTAGAATATAAGAAACGCACAGTGTAGTACATAGTATATGAGTGAGTTGCACTGAAAAACTTAGAATATAAGAAACGCACAGTGTAGTACATAGTATATGAGTGAGTTGCACTGAAAAACTTAGAATATAAGAAACGCACAGTGTAGTACATAGTATATGAGTGAGTTGCACTGAAAAACTTAGAATATAAGAAACGCACAGTGTAGTACATAGTATATGAGTGAGTTGCACTGAAAAACTTAGAATATAAGAAACGCACAGTGTAGTACATAGTATATGAGTGAGTTGCACTGAAAAACTTAGAATATAAGAAACGCACAGTGTAGTACATAGTATATGAGTGAGTTGCACTGAAAAACTTAGAATTTAAGAAACGCACAGTGTAGTACATAGTATATGAGTGAGTTGCACTCAAAAACTTAGAATATAAGAAACGCACAGTGTAGTACATAGTATATGAGTGAGTTGCACTGAAAAACTTAGAATATAAGAAACGCACAGTGTAGTACATAGTATATGAGTGAGTTGCACTGAAAAACTTAGAATATAAGAAACGCACAGTGTAGTACATAGTATATGAGTGAGTTGCACTCAAAAACTTAGAATTTACTGAAAAACCCGCATTACACGAAATGCACAGTGTAGTACATAGTATATGAGTGAGTTGCACTGAAAAACTTAGAATATAAGAAACGCACAGTGTAGTACATAGTATATGAGTGAGTTGCACTCAAAAACTTAGAATTTACTGAAAAACCCGCATTACACGAAACGCACAGTGTAGTACATAGTATATGAGTGAGTTGCACTGAAAAACTTAGAATATAAGAAACGCACAGTGTAGTACATAGTATATGAGTGAGTTGCACTGAAAAACTTAGAATATAAGTAACGCACAGTGTAGTACATAGTATATGAGTGAGTTGCACTGAAAAACTTAGAATATAAGAAACGCACAGTGTAGTACATAGTATATGAGTGAGTTGCACTGAAAAACTTAGAATATAAGAAACGCACAGTGTAGTACATAGTATATGAGTGAGTTGCACTGAAAAACTTAGAATATAAGAAACGCACAGTGTAGTACATAGTATATGAGTGAGTTGCACTGAAAAACTTAGAATATAAGAAACGCACAGTGTAGTACATAGTATATGAGTGAGTTGCACTGAAAAACTTAGAATATAAGAAACGCACAGTGTAGTACATAGTATATGAGTGAGTTGCACTGAAAAACTTAGAATATAAGAAACGCACAGTGTAGTACATAGTATATGAGTGAGTTGCACTGAAAAACTTAGAATATAAGAAACGCACAGTGTAGTACATAGTATATGAGTGAGTTGCACTCAAAAACTTAGAATTTACTGAAAAACCCGCATTACACGAAACGCACAGTGTAGTACATAGTATATGAGTGAGTTGCACTGAAAAACTTAGAATATAAGAAACGCACAGTGTAGTATATAGTATATGAGTGAGTTGCACTGAAAAACTTAGAATATAAGTAACGCACAGTGTAGTACATAGTATATGAGTGAGTTGCACTGAAAAACTTAGAATATAAGAAACGCACAGTGTAGTACATAGTATATGAGTGAGTTGCACTGAAAAACTTAGAATATAAGAAACGCACAGTGTAGTACATAGTATATGAGTGAGTTGCACTGAAAAACTTAGAATATAAGAAACGCACAGTGTAGTACATAGTATATGAGTGAGTTGCACTGAAAAACTTAGAATATAAGAAACGAACAGTGTAGTACATAGTATATGAGTGAGTTGCACTGAAAAACTTAGAATATAAGAAACGCACAGTGTAGTACATAGTATATGAGTGAGTTGCACTGAAAAACTTAGAATATAAGAAACGCACAGTGTAGTACATAGTATATGAGTGAGTTGCACTGAAAAACTTAGAATATAAGAAACGCTCAGTGTAGTACATAGTATATGAGTGAGTTGAATGAAAAACTTAGAATTTAAGAAACGGACAGTGTAGTACATAGTATATGAGTGAGTTGCACTGAAAAACTTAGAATATAAGAAACGCACAGTGTAGTACATAGTATATGAGTGAGTTGCACTGAAAAACTTAGAATATAAGAAACGCACAGTGTAGTACATAGTATATGAGTGAGTTGCACTGAAAAACTTAGAATATAAGAAACGCACAGTGTAGTACATAGTATATGAGTGAGTTGCACTGAAAAACTTAGAATATAAGAAACGCTCAGTGTAGTACATAGTATATGAGTGAGTTGAATGAAAAACTTAGAATATAAGAAACGCACAGTGTAGTACATAGTATATGAGTGAGTTGCACTGAAAAACTTAGAATATAAGAAACGCACAGTGTAGTACATAGTATATGAGTGAGTTGCACTGAAAAACTTAGAATATAAGAAACGCACAGTGTAGTACATAGTATATGAGTGAGTTGCACTGAAAAACTTAGAATATAAGAAACGCACAGTGTAGTACATCGTATATGAGTGAGTTGCACTGAAAAACTTAGAATATAAGAAACGCACAGTGTAGTACATAGTATATGAGTGAGTTGCACTGAAAAACTTAGAATATAAGAAACGCACAGTGTAGTACATAGTATATGAGTGAGTTGCACTGAAAAACTTAGAATATAAAAAACGCACAGTGTAGTACATAGTATATGAGTGAGTTGCACTGAAAAACTTAGAATATAAGAAACGCACAGTGTAGTACATAGTATATGAGTGAGTTGCACTCAAAAACTTAGAATATAAGAAACGCACAGTGTAGTACATAGTATATGAGTGAGTTGCACTCAAAAACTTAGAATTTACTGAAAAACCCGCATTACACGAAATGCACAGTGTAGTACATAGTATATGAGTGAGTTGCACTGAAAAACTTAGAATATAAGAAACGCACAGTGTAGTATATAGTATATGAGTGAGTTGCACTGAAAAACTTAGAATATAAGAAACGCACAGTGTAGTACATAGTATATGAGTGAGTTGCACTGAAAAACTTAGAATATAAGAAACGCACAGTGTAGTACATAGTATATGAGTGAGTTGCACTGAAAAACTTAGAATATAAGAAACGCACAGTGTAGTACATAGTATATGAGTGAGTTGCACTGAAAAACTTAGAATTTACTGAAAAACCCGCATTACACGAAATGCACAGTGTAGTACATAGTATATGAGTGAGTTGCACTGAAAAACTTAGAATATAAGAAACGCACAGTGTAGTACATAGTATATGAGTGAGTTGCACTGAAAAACTTAGAATATAAGAAACGCACAGTGTAGTACATAGTATACGAGTGAGTTGCACTGAAAAACTTAGAATATAAGAAACGCACAGTGTAGTACATAGTATATGAGTGAGTTGCACTGAAAAACTTAGAATATAAGAAACGCACAGTGTAGTACATAGTATATGAGTGAGTTGCACTGAAAAACTTAGAATATAAGAAACGCACAGTGTAGTACATAGTATATGAGTGAGTTGCACTGAAAAACTTAGAATATAAGAAACGCACAGTGTAGTACATAGTATATGAGTGAGTTGCACTGAAAAACTTAGAATTTACTGAAAAACCCGCATTACACGAAATGCACAGTGTAGTACATAGTATATGAGTGAGTTGCACTGAAAAACTTAGAATATAAGAAACGCACAATGTAGTACATAGTATATGAGTGAGTTGCACTGAAAAACTTAGAATATAAGAAACGCACAGTGTAGTACATAGTATATGAGTGAGTTGCACTGAAAAACTTAGAATATAAGAAACGCACAGTGTAGTACATAGTATATGAGTGAGTTGCACTGAAAAACTTAGAATATAAGAAACGCACAGTGTAGTACATAGTATATGAGTGAGTTGCACTCAAAAACTTAGAATATAAGAAACGCACAGTGTAGTACATAGTATATGAGTGAGTTGCACTCAAAAACTTAGAATATAAGAAACGCACAGTGTAGTACATAGTATATGAGTGAGTTGCACTCAAAAACTTAGAATATAAGAAACGCACAGTGTAGTACATAGTATATGAGTGAGTTGCACTGAAAAACTTAGAATATAAGAAACGCACAGTGTAGTACATAGTATATGAGTGAGTTGCACTGAAAAACTTAGAATATAAGAAACGCACAGTGTAGTACATAGTATATGAGTGAGTTGCACTGAAAAACTTAGAATATAAGAAACGTACAGTGTAGTACATAGTATATGAGTGAGTTGCACTGAAAAACTTAGAATATAAGAAACGCACAGTGTAGTACATAGTATATGAGTGAGTTGCACTGAAAAACTTAGAATATAAGAAACGCACAGTGTAGTACATAGTATATGAGTGAGTTGCACTGAAAACTTAGAATATAAGAAACGCACAGTGTAGTACATAGTATATGAGTGAGTTGCACTGAAAAACTTAGAATATAAGAAACGCACAGTGTAGTACATAGTATATGAGTGAGTTGCACTGAAAAACTTAGAATATAAGAAACGCACAGTGTAGTACATAGTATATGAGTGAGTTGCACTGAAAAACTTAGAATATAAGAAACGCACAGTGTAGTACATAGTATATGAGTGAGTTGCACTGAAAAACTTAGAATATAAGAAACGCACAGTGTAGTACATAGTATATGAGTGAGTTGCACTGAAAAACTTAGAATATAAGAAACGCACAGTGTAGTACATAGTATATGAGTGAGTTGCACTCAAAAACTTAGAATGTACTGAAAAACCCGCATTACACGAAATGCACAGTGTAGTACATAGTATATGAGTGAGTTGCACTGAAAAACTTAGAATATAAGAAACGCACAGTGTAGTACATAGTATATGAGTGAGTTGCACTGAAAAACTTAGAATATAAGAAACGCACAGTGTAGTACATAGTATATGAGTGAGTTGCACTGAAAAACTTAGAATATAAGAAACGCACAGTGTAGTACATAGTATATGAGTGAGTTGCACTGAAAAACTTAGAATATAAGAAACGCACAGTGTAGTACATAGTATATGAGTGAGTTGCACTGAAAAACTTAGAATATAAGAAACGCACAGTGTAGTACATAGTATATGAGTGAGTTGCACTGAAAAACTTAGAATTTACTGAAAAACCCGCATTACACGAAATGCACAGTGTAGTACATAGTATATGAGTGAGTTGCACTGAAAAACTTAGAATATAAGAAACGCACAGTGTAGTACATAGTATATGAGTGAGTTGCACTGAAAAACTTAGAATATAAGAAACGCACAGTGTAGTACATAGTATATGAGTGAGTTGCACTGAAAAACTTAGAATATAAGAAACGCACAGTGTAGTACATAGTATATGAGTGAGTTGCACTGAAAAACTTAGAATATAAGAAACGCTCAGTGTAGTACATAGTATATGAGTGAGTTGCACTGAAAAACTTAGAATTTAAGAAACGGACAGTGTAGTACATAGTATATGAGTGAGTTGCACTGAAAAACTTAGAATATAAGAAACGCACAGTGTAGTACATAGTATATGAGTGAGTTGCACTGAAAAACTTAGAATATAAGAAACGCACAGTGTAGTACATAGTATATGAGTGAGTTGCACTGAAAAACTTAGAATATAAGAAACGCACAGTGTAGTACATAGTATATGAGTGAGTTGCACTGAAAAACTTAGAATATAAGAAACGCACAGTGTAGTACATAGTATATGAGTGAGTTGCACTGAAAAACTTAGAATATAAGAAACGCACAGTGTAGTACATAGTATATGAGTGAGTTGCACTGAAAAACTTAGAATATAAGAAACGCACAGTGTAGTACATAGTATATGAGTGAGTTGCACTGAAAAACTTAGAATATAAGAAACGCACAGTGTAGTACATAGTATATGAGTGAGTTGCACTGAAAAACTTAGAATATAAGAAACGCACAGTGTAGTACATAGTATATGAGTGAGTTGCACTCAAAAACTTAGAATATAAGAAACGCACAGTGTAGTACATAGTATATGAGTGAGTTGCACTGAAAAACTTAGAATATAAGAAACGCACAGTGTAGTACATAGTATATGAGTGAGTTGCACTGAAAAACTTAGAATATAAGAAACGCACAGTGTAGTACATAGTATATGAGTGAGTTGCACTGAAAAACTTAGAATATAAGAAACGCACAGTGTAGTACATAGTATATGAGAGAGTTGCACTGAAAAACTTAGAATATAAAAAACGCACAGTGTAGTACATAGTATATGAGTGAGTTGCACTGAAAAACTTAGAATTTACTGAAAAACCCGCATTACACGAAATGCACAGTGTAGTACATAGTATATGAGTGAGTTGCACTGAAAAACTTAGAATATAAGAAACGCACAGTGTAGTACATAGTATATGAGTGAGTTGCACTGAAAAACTTAGAATATAAGAAACGCACAGTGTAGTACATAGTATATGAGTGAGTTGCACTGAAAAACTTAGAATATAAGAAACGCACAGTGTAGTACATAGTATATGAGTGAGTTGCACTGAAAAACTTAGAATATAAGAAACGCTCAGTGTAGTACATAGTATATGAGTGAGTTGCACTGAAAAACTTAGAATTTAAGAAACGGACAGTGTAGTACATAGTATATGAGTGAGTTGCACTGAAAAACTTAGAATATAAGAAACGCACAGTGTAGTACATAGTATATGAGTGAGTTGCACTGAAAAACTTAGAATATAAGAAACGCACAGTGTAGTACATAGTATATGAGTGAGTTGCACTGAAAAACTTAGAATATAAGAAACGCACAGTGTAGTACATAGTATATGAGTGAGTTGCACTGAAAAACTTAGAATATAAGAAACGCACAGTGTAGTACATAGTATATGAGTGAGTTGCACTGAAAAACTTAGAATATAAGAAACGCACAGTGTAGTACATAGTATATGAGTGAGTTGCACTGAAAAACTTAGAATATAAGAAACGCACAGTGTAGTACATAGTATATGAGTGAGTTGCACTGAAAAACTTAGAATATAAGAAACGCACAGTGTAGTACATAGTATATGAGTGAGTTGCACTGAAAAACTTAGAATATAAGAAACGCACAGTGTAGTACATAGTATATGAGTGAGTTGCACTCAAAAACTTAGAATATAAGAAACGCACAGTGTAGTACATAGTATATGAGTGAGTTGCACTGAAAAACTTAGAATATAAGAAACGCACAGTGTAGTACATAGTATATGAGTGAGTTGCACTGAAAAACTTAGAATATAAGAAACGCACAGTGTAGTACATAGTATATGAGTGAGTTGCACTCAAAAACTTAGAATATAAGAAACGCACAGTGTAGTACATAGTATATGAGTGAGTTGCACTGAAAAACTTAGAATATAAGAAACGCACAGTGTAGTACATAGTATATGAGTGAGTTGCACTGAAAAACTTAGAATATAAGAAACGCACAGTGTAGTACATAGTATATGAGAGAGTTGCACTGAAAAACTTAGAATATAAAAAACGCACAGTGTAGTACATAGTATATGAGTGAGTTGCACTGAAAAACTTAGAATATAAGAAACGCACAGTGTAGTACATAGTATATGAGTGAGTTGCACTGAAAAACTTAGAATATAAGAAACGCACAGTGTAGTACATAGTATATGAGTGAGTTGCACTGAAAAACTTAGAATATAAGAAACGCACAGTGTAGTACATAGTATATGAGTGAGTTGCACTGAAAAACTTAGAATATAAGAAACGCACAGTGTAGTGCATAGTATATGAGTGAGTTGCACTGAAAAACTTAGAATATAAGAAACGCACAGTGTAGTACATAGTATATGAGTGAGTTGCACTGAAAAACTTAGAATATAAGAAACGCACAGTGTAGTACATAGTATATGAGTGAGTTGCACTGAAAAACTTAGAATATAAGAAACGCACAGTGTAGTACATAGTATGTGAGTGAGTTGCACTGAAAAACTTAGAATATAAGAAACGCACAGTGTAGTACATAGTATATGAGTGAGTTGCACTGAAAAACTTAGAATATAAGCAACGCACAGTGTAGTACATAGTATGTGAGTGAGTTGCACTGCAAAACTTAGAATATAAGAAACGCACAGTGTAGTACATAGTATATGAGTGAGTTGCACTGAAAAACTTAGAATATAAGAAACGCACAGTGTAGTACATAGTATATGAGTGAGTTGCACTGAAAAACTTAGAATATAAGAAACGCACAGTGTAGTACATAGTATATGAGTGAGTTGCACTGAAAAACTTAGAATATAAGAAACGCACAGTGTAGTACATAGTATATGAGTGAGTTGCACTGAAAAACTTAGAATATAAGAAACGCACAGTGTAGTACATAGTATATGAGTGAGTTGCACTGAAAAACTTAGAATATAAGAAACGCACAGTGTAGTACATAGTATATGAGTGAGTTGCACTGAAAAACTTAGAATTTACTGAAAAACCCGCATTACACGAAATGCACAGTGTAGTACATAGTATATGAGTGAGTTGCACTGAAAAACTTAGAATATAAGAAACGCACAATGTAGTACATAGTATATGAGTGAGTTGCACTGAAAAACTTAGAATATAAGAAACGCACAGTGTAGTACATAGTATATGAGTGAGTTGCACTGAAAAACTTAGAATATAAGAAACGCACAGTGTAGTACATAGTATATGAGTGAGTTGCACTGAAAAACTTAGAATATAAGAAACGCACAGTGTAGTACATAGTATATGAGTGAGTTGCACTCAAAAACTTAGAATATAAGAAACGCACAGTGTAGTACATAGTATATGAGTGAGTTGCACTCAAAAACTTAGAATATAAGAAACGCACAGTGTAGTACATAGTATATGAGTGAGTTGCACTCAAAAACTTAGAATATAAGAAACGCACAGTGTAGTACATAGTATATGAGTGAGTTGCACTGAAAAACTTAGAATATAAGAAACGCACAGTGTAGTACATAGTATATGAGTGAGTTGCACTGAAAAACTTAGAATATAAGAAACGCACAGTGTAGTACATAGTATATGAGTGAGTTGCACTGAAAAACTTAGAATATAAGAAACGCACAGTGTAGTACATATTATATGAGTGAGTTGCACTGAAAACTTAGAATATAAGAAACGCACAGTGTAGTACATAGTATATGAGTGAGTTGCACTGAAAAACTTAGAATATAAGAAACGCACAGTGTAGTACATAGTATATGAGTGAGTTGCACTGAAAAACTTAGAATATAAGAAACGCACAGTGTAGTACATAGTATATGAGTGAGTTGCACTGAAAAACTTAGAATATAAGAAACGCACAGTGTAGTACATAGTATATGAGTGAGTTGCACTGAAAAACTTAGAATATAAGAAACGCACAGTGTAGTACATAGTATATGAGTGAGTTGCACTGAAAAACTTAGAATATAAGAAACGCACAGTGTAGTACATAGTATATGAGTGAGTTGCACTCAAAAACTTAGAATGTACTGAAAAACCCGCATTACACGAAATGCACAGTGTAGTACATAGTATATGAGTGAGTTGCACTGAAAAACTTAGAATATAAGAAACGCACAGTGTAGTACATAGTATATGAGTGAGTTGCACTGAAAAACTTAGAATATAAGAAACGCACAGTGTAGTACATAGTATATGAGTGAGTTGCACTGAAAAACTTAGAATATAAGAAACGCACAGTGTAGTACATAGTATATGAGTGAGTTGCACTGAAAAACTTAGAATATAAGAAACACACAGTGTAGTACATAGTATATGAGTGAGTTGCACTGAAAAACGTAGAATATAAGAAACGCACAGTGTAGTACATAGTATATGAGTGAGTTGCACTGAAAAACTTAGAATATAAGAAACGCACAGTGTAGTACATAGTATATGAGTGAGTTGCACTGAAAAACTTAGAATATAAGAAACGCACAGTGTAGTACATAGTATATGAGTGAGTTGCACTGAAAAACTTAGAATATAAGAAACGCTCAGTGTAGTACATAGTATATGAGTGAGTTGAATGAAAAACTTAGAATTTAAGAAATGGACAGTGTAGTACATAGTATATGAGTGAGTTGCACTGAAAAACTTAGAATATAAGAAACGCACAGTGTAGTACATAGTATATGAGTGAGTTGCACTGAAAAACTTAGAATATAAGAAACGCACAGTGTAGTACATAGTATATGAGTGAGTTGCACTAAAAAACTTAGAATATAAGAAACGCACATTGTAGTACATAGTATATGAGTGAGTTGCACTGAAAAACTTAGAATATAAGAAACGCACAGTGTAGTACATAGTATATGAGTGAGTTGCACTGAAAAACTTAGAATAAAAGAAACGCACAGTGTAGTACATAGTATATGAGTGAGTTGCACTGAAAAACTTAGAATATAAGAAACGCACAGTGTAGTACATAGTATATGAGTGAGTTGCACTGAAAAACTTAGAATATAAGAAACGCACAGTGTAGTACATAGTATATGAGTGAGTTGCACTGAAAAACTTAGAATATAAGAAACGCACAGTGTAGTACATAGAATATGAGTGAGTTGCACTGAAAAACTTAGAATATAAGAAACGCACAGTGTAGTACATAGTATATGAGTGAGTTGCACTGAAAAACTTAGAATATAAGAAACGCACAGTGTAGTACATAGTATATGAGTGAGTTGCACTGAAAAACTTAGAATATAAGAAACGCACAGTGTAGTACATAGTATATGAGTGAGTTGCACTGAAAAACTTAGAATATAAGAAACGCACAGTGTAGTACATAGTATATGAGTGAGTTGCACTGAAAAACTTAGAATATAAGAAACGCACAGTGTAGTACATAGTATATGAGTGAGTTGCACTGAAAACCTTAGAATTTAAGAAACGCACAGTGTAGTACAAAGTATATGAGTGAGTTGCACTGAAAAACTTAGAATATAAGAAACGCACAGTGTAGTACATAGTATATGAGTGAGTTGCACTGAAAAACTTAGAATATAAGAAACGCACAGTGTAGTACATAGTATATGAGTGAGTTGCACTGAAAAACTTAGAATATAAGAAACGCACAGTGTAGTGCATAGTATATGAGTGAGTTGCACTGAAAAACTTAGAATATAAGAAACGCACAGTGTAGTACATAGTATATGAGTGAGTTGCACTGAAAAACTTAGAATATAAGAAACGCACAGTGTAGTACATAGTATGTGAGTGAGTTGCACTGAAAAACTTAGAATATAAGAAACGCACAGTGTAGTACATAGTATGTGAGTGAGTTGCACTGAAAAACTTAGAATATAAGAAACGCACAGTGTAGTACATAGTATATGAGTGAGTTGCACTGAAAAACTTAGAATATAAGCAACGCACAGTGTAGTACATAGTATGTGAGTGAGTTGCACTGCAAAACTTAGATAATAAGAAACGCACAGTGTAGTACATAGTATATGAGTGAGTTGCACTGAAAAACTTAGAATATAAGAAACGCACAGTGTAGTACATAGTATATGAGTGAGTTGCACTGAAAAACTTAGAATATAAGAAACGCACAGTGTAGTACATAGTATATGAGTGAGTTGCACTGAAAAACTTAGAATATAAGAAACGCACAGTGTAGTACATAGTATATGAGTGAGTTGCACTGAAAAACTTAGAATATAAGAAACGCACAGTGTAGTACATAGTATATGAGTGAGTTGCACTGAAAAACTTAGAATATAAGAAACGCACAGTGTAGTACATAGTATATGAGTGAGTTGCACTGAAAAACTTAGAATATAAGAAACGCTCAGTGTAGTACATAGTATATGAGTGAGTTGAATGAAAAACTTAGAATTTAAGAAATGGACAGTGTAGTACATAGTATATGAGTGAGTTGCACTGAAAAACTTAGAATATAAGAAACGCACAGTGTAGTACATAGTATATGAGTGAGTTGCACTGAAAAACTTAGAATATAAGAAACGCACAGTGTAGTACATAGTATATGAGTGAGTTGCACTGAAAAACTTAGAATATAAGAAACGCACAGTGTAGTACATAGTATATGAGTGAGTTGCACTGAAAAACTTAGAATATAAGAAACGCACAGTGTAGTACATAGTATATGAGTGAGTTGCACTGAAAAACTTAGAATATAAGAAACGCACAGTGTAGTACATAGTATATGAGTGAGTTGCACTGAAAAACTTAGAATATAAGAAACGCACAGTGTAGTACATAGTATATGAGTGAGTTGCACTGAAAAACTTAGAATATAAGAAACGCACAGTGTAGTACATAGTATATGAGTGAGTTGCACTGAAAAACTTAGAATATAAGAAACGCACAGTGTAGTACATAGTATATGAGTGAGTTGCACTGAAAAACTTAGAATATAAGAAACGCACAGTGTAGTACATAGTATATGAGTGAGTTGCACTGAAAAACTTAGAATATAAGCAACGCACAGTGTAGTACATAGTATGTGAGTGAGTTGCACTGCAAAACTTAGAATATAAGAAACGCACAGTGTAGTACATAGTATGTGAGTGAGTTGCACTGAAAAACTTAGAATATAAGAAACGCACAGTGTAGTACATAGTATATGAGTGAGTTGCACTGAAAAACTTAGAATATAAGAAACGCACAGTGTAGTACATAGTATATGAGTGAGTTGCACTGAAAAACTTAGAATATAAGAAACGCACAGTGTAGTACATAGTATATGAGTGAGTTGCACTGAAAAACTTAGAATATAAGAAACGCACAGTGTAGTACATAGTATATGAGTGAGTTGCACTGAAAAACTTAGAATATAAGAAACGCACAGTGTAGTACATAGTATATGAGTGAGTTGCACTGAAAAACTTAGAATATAAGAAACGCACAGTGTAGTACATAGTATATGAGAGAGTTGCACTGAAAAACTTAGAATATAAAAAACGCACAGTGTAGTACATAGTATATGAGTGAGTTGCACTGAAAAACTTAGAATATAAGAAACGCACAGTGTAGTACATAGTATATGAGTGAGTTGCACTGAAAAACTTAGAATATAAGAAACGCACAGTGTAGTACATAGTATATGAGTGAGTTGCACTGAAAAACTTAGAATATAAGAAACGCACAGTGTAGTACATAGTATATGAGTGAGTTGCACTGAAAAACTTAGAATATAAGAAACGCACAGTGTAGTGCATAGTATATGAGTGAGTTGCACTGAAAAACTTAGAATATAAGAAACGCACAGTGTAGTACATAGTATATGAGTGAGTTGCACTGAAAAACTTAGAATATAAGAAACGCACAGTGTAGTACATAGTATATGAGTGAGTTGCACTGAAAAACTTAGAATATAAGAAACGCACAGTGTAGTACATAGTATGTGAGTGAGTTGCACTGAAAAACTTAGAATATAAGAAACGCACAGTGTAGTACATAGTATATGAGTGAGTTGCACTGAAAAACTTAGAATATAAGCAACGCACAGTGTAGTACATAGTATGTGAGTGAGTTGCACTGCAAAACTTAGAATATAAGAAACGCACAGTGTAGTACATAGTATATGAGTGAGTTGCACTGAAAAACTAAGAATATAAGAAACGCTCAGTGTAGTACATAGTATATGAGTGAGTTGAATGAAAAACTTAGAATTTAAGAAATGGACAGTGTAGTACATAGTATATGAGTGAGTTGCACTGAAAAACTTAGAATATAAGAAACGCACAGTGTAGTACATAGTATATGAGTGAGTTGCACTGAAAAACTTAGAATATAAGAAACGCACAGTGTAGTACATAGTATATGAGTGAGTTGCACTGAAAAACTTAGAATATAAGAAACGCACAGTGTAGTACATAGTATATGAGTGAGTTGCACTGAAAAACTTAGAATATAAGAAACGCACAGTGTAGTACATAGTATATGAGTGAGTTGCACTGAAAAACTTAGAATTTAAGAAACGCACAGTGTAGTACAAAGTATATGAGTGAGTTGCACTGAAAAACTTAGAATATAAGAAACGCACAGTGTAGTACATAGTATATGAGTGAGTTGCACTGAAAAACTTAGAATATAAGAAACGCACAGTGTAGTACATAGTATATGAGTGAGTTGCACTGAAAAACTTAGAATATAAGAAACGCACAGTGTAGTACATAGTATATGAGTGAGTTGAACTGAAAAACTTAGAATATAAGAAACGCACAGTGTAGTACATAGTATATGAGTGAGTTGCACTCAAAAACTTAGAATATAAGAAACGCACAGTGTAGTACATAGTATATGAGTGAGTTGCACTGAAAAACTTAGAATATAAGAAACGCACAGTGTAGTACATAGTATATGAGTGAGTTGCACTGAAAAACTTAGAATATAAGAAACGCACAGTGTAGTACATAGTATATGAGTGAGTTGCACTGAAAAACTTAGAATATAAGAAACGCACAGTGTAGTACATAGTATATGAGTGAGTTGCACTGAAAAACTTAGAATTTACTGAAAAACCCGCATTACACGAAATGCACAGTGTAGTACATAGTATATGAGTGAGTTGCACTGAAAAACTTAGAATATAAGAAACGCACAGTGTAGTACATAGTATATGAGTGAGTTGCACTGAAAAACTTAGAATATAAGAAACGCACAGTGTAGTGCATAGTATATGAGTGAGTTGCACTGAAAAACTTAGAATATAAGAAACGCACAGTGTAGTACATAGTATATGAGTGAGTTGCACTGAAAAACTTAGAATATAAGAAACGCACAGTGTAGTACATAGTATATGAGTGAGTTGCACTGAAAAACTTAGAATATAAGAAACGCACAGTGTAGTACATAGTATGTGAGTGAGTTGCACTGAAAAACTTAGAATATAAGAAACGCACAGTGTAGTACATAGTATGTGAGTGAGTTGCACTGAAAAACTTAGAATATAAGCAACGCACAGTGTAGTACATAGTATGTGAGTGAGTTGCACTGCAAAACTTAGAATATAAGAAACGCACAGTGTAGTACATAGTATATGAGTGAGTTGCACTGAAAAACTTAGAATATAAGAAACGCACAGTGTAGTACATAGTATATGAGAGAGTTGCACTGAAAAACTTAGAATATAAAAAACGCACAGTGTAGTACATAGTATATGAGTGAGTTGCACTGAAAAACTTAGAATATAAGAAACGCACAGTGTAGTACATAGTATATGAGTGAGTTGCACTGAAAAACTTAGAATATAAGAAACGCACAGTGTAGTACATAGTATATGAGTGAGTTGCACTGAAAAACTTAGAATATAAGAAACGCACAGTGTAGTACATAGTATATGAGTGAGTTGCACTGAAAAACTTAGAATATAAGAAACGCACAGTGTAGTGCATAGTATATGAGTGAGTTGCACTGAAAAACTTAGAATATAAGAAACGCACAGTGTAGTACATAGTATATGAGTGAGTTGCACTGAAAAACTTAGAATATAAGAAACGCACAGTGTAGTACATAGTATATGAGTGAGTTGCACTGAAAAACTTAGAATATAAGAAACGCACAGTGTAGTACATAGTATGTGAGTGAGTTGCACTGAAAAACTTAGAATATAAGAAACGCTCAGTGTAGTACATAGTATATGAGTGAGTTGAATGAAAAACTTAGAATTTAAGAAATGGACAGTGTAGTACATAGTATATGAGTGAGTTGCACTGAAAAACTTAGAATATAAGAAACGCACAGTGTAGTTCATAGTATATGAGTGAGTTGCACTGAAAAACTTAGAATATAAGAAACGCACAGTGTAGTACATAGTATATGAGTGAGTTGCACTGAAAAACTTAGAATATAAGAAACGCACAGTGTAGTACATAGTATATGAGTGAGTTGCACTGAAAAACTTAGAATATAAGAAACGCACAGTGTAGTACATAGTATATGAGTGAGTTGCACTGAAAAACTTAGAATTTAAGAAACGCACAGTGTAGTACAAAGTATATGAGTGAGTTGCACTGAAAAACTTAGAATATAAGAAACGCACAGTGTAGTACATAGTATATGAGTGAGTTGCACTGAAAAACTTAGAATATAAGAAACGCACAGTGTAGTACATAGTATATGAGTGAGTTGCACTGAAAAACTTAGAATATAAGAAACGCACAGTGTAGTACATAGTATATGAGTGAGTTGAACTGAAAAACTTAGAATATAAGAAACGCACAGTGTAGTACATAGTATATGAGTGAGTTGCACTCAAAAACTTAGAATATAAGAAACGCACAGTGTAGTACATAGTATATGAGTGAGTTGCACTGAAAAACTTAGAATATAAGAAACGCACAGTGTAGTACATAGTATATGAGTGAGTTGCACTGAAAAACTTAGAATATAAGAAACGCACAGTGTAGTACATAGTATATGAGTGAGTTGCACTGAAAAACTTAGAATATAAGAAACGCACAGTGTAGTACATAGTATATGAGTGAGTTGCACTGAAAAACTTAGAATTTACTGAAAAACCCGCATTACACGAAATGCACAGTGTAGTACATAGTATATGAGTGAGTTGCACTGAAAAACTTAGAATATAAGAAACGCACAGTGTAGTACATAGTATATGAGTGAGTTGCACTGAAAAACTTAGAATATAAGAAACGCACAGTGTAGTGCATAGTATATGAGTGAGTTGCACTGAAAAACTTAGAATATAAGAAACGCACAGTGTAGTACATAGTATATGAGTGAGTTGCACTGAAAAACTTAGAATATAAGAAACGCACAGTGTAGTACATAGTATATGAGTGAGTTGCACTGAAAAACTTAGAATATAAGAAACGCACAGTGTAGTACATAGTATGTGAGTGAGTTGCACTGAAAAACTTAGAATATAAGAAACGCACAGTGTAGTACATAGTATATGAGTGAGTTGCACTGAAAAACTTAGAATATAAGCAACGCACAGTGTAGTACATAGTATGTGAGTGAGTTGCACTGCAAAACTTAGAATATAAGAAACGCACAGTGTAGTACATAGTATATGAGTGAGTTGCACTGAAAAACTTAGAATATAAGAAACGCACAGTGTAGTACATAGTATATGAGAGAGTTGCACTGAAAAACTTAGAATATAAAAAACGCACAGTGTAGTACATAGTATATGAGTGAGTTGCACTGAAAAACTTAGAATATAAGAAACGCACAGTGTAGTACATAGTATATGAGTGAGTTGCACTGAAAAACTTAGAATATAAGAAACGCACAGTGTAGTACATAGTATATGAGTGAGTTGCACTGAAAAACTTAGAATATAAGAAACGCACAGTGTAGTACATAGTATATGAGTGAGTTGCACTGAAAAACTTAGAATATAAGAAACGCACAGTGTAGTGCATAGTATATGAGTGAGTTGCACTGAAAAACTTAGAATATAAGAAACGCACAGTGTAGTACATAGTATATGAGTGAGTTGCACTGAAAAACTTAGAATATAAGAAACGCACAGTGTAGTACATAGTATGTGAGTGAGTTGCACTGAAAAACTTAGAATATAAGAAACGCACAGTGTAGTACATAGTATGTGAGTGAGTTGCACTGAAAAACTTAGAATATAAGAAACGCACAGTGTAGTACATAGTATATGAGTGAGTTGCACTGAAAAACTTAGAATATAAGCAACGCACAGTGTAGTACATAGTATGTGAGTGAGTTGCACTGCAAAACTTAGAATATAAGAAACGCACAGTGTAGTACATAGTATGTGAGTGAGTTGCACTGAAAAACTTAGAATATAAGAAACGCACAGTGTAGTACATAGTATATGAGTGAGTTGCACTGAAAAACTTAGAATATAAGAAACGCACAGTGTAGTACATAGTATATGAGTGAGTTGCACTGAAAAACTTAGAATATAAGAAACGCACAGTGTAGTACATAGTATATGAGTGAGTTGCACTGAAAAACTTAGAATATAAGAAACGCACAGTGTAGTACATAGTATATGAGTGAGTTGCACTGAAAAACTTAGAATATAAGAAACGCACAGTGTAGTACATAGTATATGAGTGAGTTGCACTGAAAAACTTAGAATATAAGAAACGCTCAGTGTAGTACATAGTATATGAGTGAGTTGAATGAAAAACTTAGAATTTAAGAAATGGACAGTGTAGTACATAGTATATGAGTGAGTTGCACTGAAAAACTTAGAATATAAGAAACGCACAGTGTAGTACATAGTATATGAGTGAGTTGCACTGAAAAACTTAGAATATAAGAAACGCACAGTGTAGTACATAGTATATGAGTGAGTTGCACTGAAAAACTTAGAATATAAGAAACGCACATTGTAGTACATAGTATATGAGTGAGTTGCACTGAAAAACTTAGAATATAAGAAACGCACAGTGTAGTACATAGTATATGAGTGAGTTGCACTGAAAAACTTAGAATATAAGAAACGCACAGTGTAGTACATAGTATATGAGTGAGTTGCACTGAAAAACTTAGAATATAAGAAACGCACAGTGTAGTACATAGTATATGAGTGAGTTGCACTGAAAAACTTAGAATATAAGAAACGCACAGTGTAGTACATAGTATATGAGTGAGTTGCACTGAAAAACTTAGAATATAAGAAACGCACAGTGTAGTACATAGTATATGAGTGAGTTGCACTGATAAACTTAGAATATAAGAAACGCACAGTGTAGTACATAGTATATGAGTGAGTTGCACTGAAAAACTTAGAATATAAGAAACGCACAGTGTAGTACATAGTATATGAGTGAGTTGCACTGAAAAACTTAGAATATAAGAAACACACAGTGTAGTACATAGTATATGAGTGAGTTGCACTGAAAAACTTAGAATATAAGAAACGCACAGTGTATAGTACATAGTATATGAGTGAGTTGCACTGAAAAACTTAGAATATAAGAAACGCACAGTGTAGTACATAGTATATGAGTGAGTTGCACTGAAAAACTTAGAATTTAAGAAACGCACAGTGTAGTACAAAGTATATGAGTGAGTTGCACTGAAAAACTTAGAATATAAGAAACGCACAGTGTAGTACATAGTATATGAGTGAGTTGCACTGAAAAACTTAGAATATAAGAAACGCACAGTGTAGTACATAGTATATGAGTGAGTTGCACTGAAAAACTTAGAATATAAGAAACGCACAGTGTAGTACATAGTATATGAGTGAGTTGAACTGAAAAACTTAGAATATAAGAAACGCACAGTGTAGTACATAGTATATGAGTGAGTTGCACTCAAAAACTTAGAATATAAGAAACGCACAGTGTAGTACATAGTATATGAGTGAGTTGCACTGAAAAACTTAGAATATAAGAAACGCACAGTGTAGTACATAGTATATGAGTGAGTTGCACTGAAAAACTTAGAATATAAGAAACGCACAGTGTAGTACATAGTATATGAGTGAGTTGCACTGAAAAACTTAGAATATAAGAAACGCACAGTGTAGTACATAGTATATGAGTGAGTTGCACTGAAAAACTTAGAATTTACTGAAAAACCCGCATTACACGAAATGCACAGTGTAGTACATAGTATATGAGTGAGTTGCACTGAAAAACTTAGAATATAAGAAACGCACAGTGTAGTACATAGTATATGAGTGAGTTGCACTGAAAAACTTAGAATATAAGAAACGCACAGTGTAGTACATAGTATATGAGTGAGTTGCACTGAAAAACTTAGAATATAAGAAACGCACAGTGTAGTACATAGTATATGAGTGAGTTGCACTCAAAAACTTAGAATATAAGAAACGCACAGTGTAGTACATAGTATATGAGTGAGTTGAACTGAAAAACTTAGAATATAAGAAACGCACAGTGTAGTACATAGTATATGAGTGAGTTGCACTGAAAAACTTAGAATATAAGAAACGCACAGTGTAGTACATAGTATATGAGTGAGTTGCACTGAAAAACTTAGAATATAAGAAACGCACAGGGTAGTACATAGTATATGAGTGAGTTGCACTGAAAAACTTAGAATTTACTGAAAAACCCGCATTACACGAAATGCACAGTGTAGTACATAGTATATGAGTGAGTTGCACTGAAAAACTTAGAATATAAGAAACGCACAGTGTAGTACATAGTATATGAGTGAGTTGCACTGAAAAACTTAGAATATAAGAAACGCACAGTGTAGTACATAGTATATGAGTGAGTTGAACTGAAAAACTTAGAATATAAGAAACGCACAGTGTAGTACAGAGTATATGAGTGAGTTGCACTGAAAAACTTAGAATATAAGAAACGCACAGTGTAGTACATAGTATATGAGTGAGTTGCACTGAAAAACTTAGAATATAAGAAACGCACAGTGTAGTACATAGTATATGAGTGAGTTGCACTCAAAAACTTAGAATATAAGAAACGCACAGTGTAGTACATAGTATATGAGTGAGTTGCACTCAAAAACTTAGAATATAAGAAACGCACAGTGTAGTACATAGTATATGAGTGAGTTGCACTCAAAAACTTAGAATATAAGAAACGCACAGTGTAGTACATAGTATATGAGTGAGTTGCACTGAAAAACTTAGAATATAAGAAACGCACAGTGTAGTACATAGTATATGAGTGAGTTGCACTGAAAAACTTAGAATATAAGAAACGCACAGTGTAGTACATAGTATATGAGTGAGTTGCACTGAAAAACTTAGAATATAAGAAACGCACAGTGTAGTACATAGTATATGAGTGAGTTGCACTGAAAAACTTAGAATATAAGAAACGCACAGTGTAGTACATAGTATATGAGTGAGTTGCACTGAAAAACTTAGAATATAAGAAACGCACAGTGTAGTACATAGTATATGAGTGAGTTGCACTGAAAACTTAGAATATAAGAAACGCACAGTGTAGTACATAGTATATGAGTGAGTTGCACTGAAAAATTTAGAATATAAGAAACGCACAGTGTAGTACATAGTATATGAGTGAGTTGCACTGAAAAACTTAGAATATAAGAAACGCACAGTGTAGTACATAGTATATGAGTGAGTTGCACTGAAAAACTTAGAATATAAGAAACGCACAGTGTAGTACATAGTATATGAGTGAGTTGCACTGAAAAACTTAGAATATAAGAAACGCACAGTGTAGTACATAGTATATGAGTGAGTTGCACTGAAAAACTTAGAATATAAGAAACGAACAGTGTAGTACATAGTATATGAGTGAGTTGCACTGAAAAACTTAGAATATAAGAAACGCACAGTGTAGTACATAGTATAGGAGTGAGTTGCACTGAAAAACTTAGAATATAAGAAACGCACAGTGTAGTACATAGTATATGAGTGAGTTGCACTGAAAAACTTAGAATATAAGAAACGCACAGTGTAGTACATAGTATATGAGTGAGTTGCACTCAAAAACTTAGAATGTACTGAAAAACCCGCATTACACGAAATGCACAGTGTAGTACATAGTATATGAGTGAGTTGCACTGAAAAACTTAGAATATAAGAAACGCACAGTGTAGTACATAGTATATGAGTGAGTTGCACTGAAAAACTTAGAATATAAGAAACGCACAGTGTAGTACATAGTATATGAGTGAGTTGCACTGAAAAACTTAGAATATAAGAAACGCACAGTGTAGTACATAGTATATGAGTGAGTTGCACTGAAAAACTTAGAATATAAGAAACGCACAGTGTAGTACATAGTATATGAGTGAGTTGCACTGAAAAACTTAGAATATAAGAAACGCACAGTGTAGTACATAGTATATGAGTGAGTTGCACTGAAAAACTTAGAATTTACTGAAAAACCCGCATTACACGAAATGCACAGTGTAGTACATAGTATATGAGTGAGTTGCACTGAAAAACTTAGAATATAAGAAACGCACAGTGTAGTACATAGTATATGAGTGAGTTGCACTGAAAAACTTAGAATATAAGAAACGCACAGTGTAGTACATAGTATATGAGTGAGTTGCACTGAAAAACTTAGAATATAAGAAACGCACAGTGTAGTACATAGTATATGAGTGAGTTGCACTGAAAAACTTAGAATATAAGAAACGCTCAGTGTAGTACATAGTATATGAGTGAGTTGCACTGAAAAACTTAGAATTTAAGAAACGGACAGTGTAGTACATAGTATATGAGTGAGTTGCACTGAAAAACTTAGAATATAAGAAACGCACAGTGTAGTACATAGTATATGAGTGAGTTGCACTGAAAAACTTAGAATATAAGAAACGCACAGTGTAGTACATAGTATATGAGTGAGTTGCACTGAAAAATTTAGAATATAAGAAACGCACAGTGTAGTACATAGTATATGAGTGAGTTGCACTGAAAAACTTAGAATATAAGAAACGCACAGTGTAGTACATAGTATATGAGTGAGTTGCACTGAAAACTTAGAATATAAGAAACGCACAGTGTAGTACATAGTATATGAGTGAGTTGCACTGAAAAACTTAGAATATAAGAAACGCACAGTGTAGTACATAGTATATGAGTGAGTTGAACTGAAAAACTTAGAATATAAGAAACGCACAGTGTAGTACATAGTATATGAGTGAGTTGCACTGAAAAACTTAGAATATAAGAAACGCACAGTGTAGTACATAGTATATGAGTGAGTTGCACTGAAAAAATTAGAATATAAGAAACGCACAGGGTAGTACATAGTATATGAGTGAGTTGCACTGAAAAACTTAGAATTTACTGAAAAACCCGCATTACACGAAATGCACAGTGTAGTACATAGTATATGAGTGAGTTGCACTGAAAAACGTAGAATATAAGAAACGCACAGTGTAGTACATAGTATATGAGTGAGTTGCACTGAAAAACTTAGAATATAAGAAACGCACAGTGTAGTACATAGTATATGAGTGAGTTGAACTGAAAAACTTAGAATATAAGAAACGCACAGTGTAGTACATAGTATATGAGTGAGTTGCACTCAAAAACTTAGAATATAAGAAACGCACAGTGTAGTACATAGTATATGAGTGAGTTGCACTGAAAAACTTAGAATATAAGAAACGCACAGTGTAGTACATAGTATATGAGTGAGTTGCACTGAAAAACTTAGAATATAAGAAACGCACAGTGTAGTACATAGTATATGAGTGAGTTGCACTGAAAAACTTAGAATATAAGAAACGCACAGTGTAGTACATAGTATATGAGTGAGTTGCACTGAAAAACTTAGAATTTACTGAAAAACCCGCATTACACGAAATGCACAGTGTAGTACATAGTATATGAGTGAGTTGCACTGAAAAACTTAGAATATAAGAAACGCACAGTGTAGTACATAGTATATGAGTGAGTTGCACTGAAAAACTTAGAATATAAGAAACGCACAGTGTAGTACATAGTATATGAGTGAGTTGAACTGAAAAACTTAGAATATAAGAAACGCACAGTGTAGTACATAGTATATGAGTGAGTTGCACTCAAAAACTTAGAATATAAGAAACGCACAGTGTAGTACATAGTATATGAGTGAGTTGAACTGAAAAACTTAGAATATAAGAAACGCACAGTGTAGTACATAGTATATGAGTGAGTTGCACTGAAAAACTTAGAATATAAGAAACGCACAGTGTAGTACATAGTATATGAGTGAGTTGCACTGAAAAACTTAGAATATAAGAAACGCACAGGGTAGTACATAGTATATGAGTGAGTTGCACTGAAAAACTTAGAATTTACTGAAAAACCCGCATTACACGAAATGCACAGTGTAGTACATAGTATATGAGTGAGTTGCACTGAAAAACTTAGAATATAAGAAACGCACAGTGTAGTACATAGTATATGAGTGAGTTGCACTGAAAAACTTAGAATATAAGAAACGCACAGTGTAGTACATAGTATATGAGTGAGTTGAACTGAAAAACTTAGAATATAAGAAACGCACAGTGTAGTACAGAGTATATGAGTGAGTTGCACTGAAAAACTTAGAATATAAGAAACGCACAGTGTAGTACATAGTATATGAGTGAGTTGCACTGAAAAACTTAGAATATAAGAAACGCACAGTTTAGTACATAGTATATGAGTGAGTTGCACTCAAAAACTTAGAATATAAGAAACGCACAGTGTAGTACATAGTATATGAGTGAGTTGCACTCAAAAACTTAGAATATAAGAAACGCACAGTGTAGTACATAGTATATGAGTGAGTTGCACTCAAAAACTTAGAATATAAGAAACGCACAGTGTAGTACATAGTATATGAGTGAGTTGCACTGAAAAACTTAGAATATAAGAAACGCACAGTGTAGTACATAGTATATGAGTGAGTTGCACTGAAAAACTTAGAATATAAGAAACGCACAGTGTAGTACATAGTATATGAGTGAGTTGCACTGAAAAACTTAGAATATAAGAAACGCACAGTGTAGTACATAGTTTATGAGTGAGTTGCACTGAAAAACTTAGAATATAAGAAACGCACAGTGTAGTACATAGTATATGAGTGAGTTGCACTGAAAAACTTAGAATATAAGAAACGCACAGTGTAGTACATAGTATATGAGTGAGTTGCACTGAAAACTTAGAATATAAGAAACGCACAGTGTAGTACATAGTATATGAGTGAGTTGCACTGAAAAACTTAGAATATAAGAAACGCACAGTGTAGTACATAGTATATGAGTGAGTTGCACTGAAAAACTTAGAATATAAGAAACGCACAGTGTAGTACATAGTATATGAGTGAGTTGCACTGAAAAACTTAGAATATAAGAAACGCACAGTGTAGTACATAGTATATGAGTGAGTTGCACTGAAAAACTTAGAATATAAGAAACGCACAGTGTAGTACATAGTATATGAGTGAGTTGCACTGAAAAACTTAGAATATAAGAAACGCACAGTGTAGTACATAGTATATGAGTGAGTTGCACTGAAAAACTTAGAATATAAGAAACGAACAGTGTAGTACATAGTGTATGAGTGAGTTGCACTGAAAAACTTAGAATATAAGAAACGCACAGTGTAGTACATAGTATAGGAGTGAGTTGCACTGAAAAACTTAGAATATAAGAAACGCACAGTGTAGTACATAGTATATGAGTGAGTTGCACTGAAAAACTTAGAATATAAGAAACGCACAGTGTAGTACATAGTATATGAGTGAGTTGCACTCAAAACTTAGAATGTACTGAAAAACCCGCATTACACGAAATGCACAGTGTAGTACATAGTATATGAGTGAGTTGCACTGAAAAACTTAGAATATAAGAAACGCACAGTGTAGTACATAGTATATGAGTGAGTTGCACTGAAAAACTTAGAATATAAGAAACGCACAGTGTAGTACATAGTATATGAGTGAGTTGCACTGAAAAACTTAGAATATAAGAAACGCACAGTGTAGTACATAGTATATGAGTGAGTTGCACTGAAAAACTTAGAATATAAGAAACGCACAGTGTAGTACATAGTATATGAGTGAGTTGCACTGAAAAACTTAGAATATAAGAAACGCACAGTGTAGTACATAGTATATGAGTGAGTTGCACTGAAAAACTTAGAATTTACTGAAAACCCCGCATTACACGAAATGCACAGTGTAGTACATAGTATATGAGTGAGTTGCACTGAAAAACTTAGAATATAAGAAACGCACAGTGTAGTACATAGTATATGAGTGAGTTGCACTGAAAAACTTAGAATATAAGAAACGCACAGTGTAGTACATAGTATATGAGTGAGTTGCACTGAAAAACTTAGAATATAAGAAACGCACAGTGTAGTACATAGTATATGAGTGAGTTGCACTGAAAAACTTAGAATATAAGAAACGCTCAGTGTAGTACATAGTATATGAGTGAGTTGCACTGAAAAACTTAGAATTTAAGAAACGGACAGTGTAGTACATAGTATATGAGTGAGTTGCACTGAAAAACTTAGAATATAAGAAACGCACAGTGTAGTACATAGTATATGAGTGAGTTGCACTGAAAAACTTAGAATATAAGAAACGCACAGTGTAGTACATAGTATATGAGTGAGTTGCACTGAAAAATTTAGAATATAAGAAACGCACAGTGTAGTACATAGTATATGAGTGAGTTGCACTGAAAAACTTAGAATATAAGAAACGCACAGTGTAGTACATAGTATATGAGTGAGTTGCACTGAAAACTTAGAATATAAGAAACGCACAGTGTAGTACATAGTATATGAGTGAGTTGCACTGAAAAACTTAGAATATAAGAAACGCACAGTGTAGTACATAGTATATGAGTGAGTTGAACTGAAAAACTTAGAATATAAGAAACGCACAGTGTAGTACATAGTATATGAGTGAGTTGCACTGAAAAACTTAGAATATAAGAAACGCACAGTGTAGTACATAGTATATGAGTGAGTTGCACTGAAAAACTTAGAATATAAGAAACGCACAGGGTAGTACATAGTATATGAGTGAGTTGCACTGAAAAACTTAGAATTTACTGAAAAACCCGCATTACACGAAATGCACAGTGTAGTACATAGTATATGAGTGAGTTGCACTGAAAAACTTAGAATATAAGAAACGCACAGTGTAGTACATAGTATATGAGTGAGTTGCACTGAAAAACTTAGAATATAAGAAACGCACAGTGTAGTACATAGTATATGAGTGAGTTGAACTGAAAAACTTAGAATATAAGAAACGCACAGTGTAGTACAGAGTATATGAGTGAGTTGCACTGAAAAACTTAGAATATAAGAAACGCACAGTGTAGTACATAGTATATGAGTGAGTTGCACTGAAAAACTTAGAATATAAGAAACGCACAGTTTAGTACATAGTATATGAGTGAGTTGCACTCAAAAACTTAGAATATAAGAAACGCACAGTGTAGTACATAGTATATGAGTGAGTTGCACTCAAAAACTTAGAATATAAGAAACGCACAGTGTAGTACATAGTATATGAGTGAGTTGCACTCAAAAACTTAGAATATAAGAAACGCACAGTGTAGTACATAGTATATGAGTGAGTTGCACTGAAAAACTTAGAATATAAGAAACGCACAGTGTAGTACATAGTATATGAGTGAGTTGCACTGAAAAACTTAGAATATAAGAAACGCACAGTGTAGTACATAGTATATGAGTGAGTTGCACTGAAAAACTTAGAATATAAGAAACGCACAGTGTAGTACATAGTATATGAGTGAGTTGCACTGAAAAACTTAGAATATAAGAAACGCACAGTGTAGTACATAGTATATGAGTGAGTTGCACTGAAAAACTTAGAATATAAGAAACGCACAGTGTAGTACATAGTATATGAGTGAGTTGCACTGAAAACTTAGAATATAAGAAACGCACAGTGTAGTACATAGTATATGAGTGAGTTGCACTGAAAAACTTAGAATATAAGAAACGCACAGTGTAGTACATAGTATATGAGTGAGTTGCACTGAAAAACTTAGAATATAAGAAACGCACAGTGTAGTACATAGTATATGAGTGAGTTGCACTGAAAAACTTAGAATATAAGAAACGCACAGTGTAGTACATAGTATATGAGTGAGTTGCACTGAAAAACTTAGAATATAAGAAACGCACAGTGTAGTACATAGTATATGAGTGAGTTGCACTGAAAAACTTAGAATATAAGAAACGCACAGTGTAGTACATAGTATATGAGTGAGTTGCACTGAAAAACTTAGAATATAAGAAACGAACAGTGTAGTACATAGTATATGAGTGAGTTGCACTGAAAAACTTAGAATATAAGAAACGCACAGTGTAGTACATAGTATAGGAGTGAGTTGCACTGAAAAACTTAGAATATAAGAAACGCACAGTGTAGTACATAGTATATGAGTGAGTTGCACTGAAAAACTTAGAATATAAGAAACGCACAGTGTAGTACATAGTATATGAGTGAGTTGCACTGAAAAACTTAGAATATAAGAAACGCACAGTGTAGTACATAGTATATGAGTGAGTTGCACTGAAAAACTTAGAATATAAGAAACGCACAGTGTAGTACATAGTATATGAGTGAGTTGCACTGAAAAACTTAGAATATAAGAAACGCACAGTGTAGTACATAGTATATGAGTGAGTTGCACTGAAAAACTTAGAATTTACTGAAAAACCCGCATTACACGAAATGCACAGTGTAGTACATAGTATATGAGTGAGTTGCACTGAAAAACTTAGAATATAAGAAACGCACAGTGTAGTACATAGTATATGAGTGAGTTGAACTGAAAAAATTAGAATATAAGAAACGCACAGTGTAGTACATAGTATATGAGTGAGTTGCACTGAAAAACTTAGAATATAAGAAACGCACAGTGTAGTACATAGTATATGAGTGAGTTGCACTGAAAAACTTAGAATATAAGAAACGCTCAGTGTAGTACATAGTATATGAGTGAGTTGCACTGAAAAACTTAGAATTTAAGAAACGGACAGTGTAGTACATAGTATATGAGTGAGTTGCACTGAAAAACTTAGAATATAAGAAACGCACAGTGTAGTACATAGTATATGAGTGAGTTGCACTGAAAAACTTAGAATATAAGAAACGCACAGTGTAGTACATAGTATATGAGTGAGTTGCACTGAAAAATTTAGAATATAAGAAACGCACAGTGTAGTACATAGTATATGAGTGAGTTGCACTGAAAAACTTAGAATATAAGAAACGCACAGTGTAGTACATAGTATATGAGTGAGTTGCACTGAAAACTTAGAATATAAGAAACGCACAGTGTAGTACATAGTATATGAGTGAGTTGCACTCTAAAACTTAGAATATAAGAAACGCACAGTGTAGTACATAGTATATGAGTGAGTTGAACTGAAAAACTTAGAATATAAGAAACGCACAGTGTAGTACATAGTATATGAGTGAGTTGCACTGAAAAACTTAGAATATAAGAAACGCACAGTGTAGTACATAGTATATCAGTGAGTTGCACTGAAAAACTTAGAATATAAGAAACGCACAGGGTAGTACATAGTATATGAGTGAGTTGCACTGAAAAACTTAGAATTTACTGAAAAACCCGCATTACACGAAATGCACAGTGTAGTACATAGTATATGAGTGAGTTGCACTGAAAAACGTAGAATATAAGAAACGCACAGTGTAGTACATAGTATATGAGTGAGTTGCACTGAAAAACTTAGAATATAAGAAACGCACAGTGTAGTACATAGTATATGAGTGAGTTGAACTGAAAAACTTAGAATATAAGAAACGCACAGTGTAGTACAGAGTATATGAGTGAGTTGCACTGAAAAACTTAGAATATAAGAAACGCACAGTGTAGTACATAGTATATGAGTGAGTTGCACTGAAAAACTTAGAATATAAGAAACGCACAGTGTAGTACATAGTATATGAGTGAGTTGCACTCAAAAACTTAGAATATAAGAAACGCACAGTGTAGTACATAGTATATGAGTGAGTTGCACTCAAAAACTTAGAATATAAGAAACGCACAGTGTAGTACATAGTATATGAGTGAGTTGCACTGAAAAACTTAGAATATAAGAAACGCACAGTGTAGTACATAGTATATGAGTGAGTTGCACTGAAAACTTAGAATATAAGAAACGCACAGTGTAGTACATAGTATATGAGTGAGTTGCACTGAAAAACTTAGAATATAAGAAACGCACAGTGTAGTACATAGTATATGAGTGAGTTGCACTGAAAAACTTAGAATATAAGAAACGCACAGTGTAGTACATAGTATATGAGTGAGTTGCACTGAAAAACTTAGAATATAAGAAACGCACAGTGTAGTACATAGTATATGAGTGAGTTGCACTGAAAAACTTAGAATATAAGAAACGCACAGTGTAGTACATAGTATATGAGTGAGTTGCACTGAAAAACTTAGAATATAAGAAACGCACAGTGTAGTACATAGTATATGAGTGAGTTGCACTGAAAAACTTAGAATATAAGAAACGAACAGTGTAGTACATAGTATATGAGTGAGTTGCACTGAAAAACTTAGAATATAAGAAACGCACAGTGTAGTACATAGTATAGGAGTGAGTTGCACTGAAAAACTTAGAATATAAGAAACGCACAGTGTAGTACATAGTATATGAGTGAGTTGCACTGAAAAACTTAGAATATAAGAAACGCACAGTGTAGTACATAGTATATGAGTGAGTTGCACTCAAAAACTTAGAATGTACTGAAAAACCCGCATTACACGAAATGCACAGTGTAGTACATAGTATATGAGTGAGTTGCACTGAAAAACTTAGAATATAAGAAACGCACAGTGTAGTACATAGTATATGAGTGAGTTGCACTGAAAAACTTAGAATATAAGAAACGCACAGTGTAGTACATAGTATATGAGTGAGTTGCACTGAAAAACTTAGAATATAAGAAACGCACAGTGTAGTACATAGTATATGAGTGAGTTGCACTGAAAAACTTAGAATATAAGAAACGCACAGTGTAGTACATAGTATATGAGTGAGTTGCACTGAAAAACTTAGAATATAAGAAACGCACAGTGTAGTACATAGTATATGAGTGAGTTGCACTGAAAAACTTAGAATTTACTGAAAAACCCGCATTACACGAAATGCACAGTGTAGTACATAGTATATGAGTGAGTTGCACTGAAAAACTTAGAATATAAGAAACGCACAGTGTAGTACATAGTATATGAGTGAGTTGCACTGAAAAACTTAGAATATAAGAAACGCACAGTGTAGTACATAGTATATGAGTGAGTTGCACTGAAAAACTTAGAATATAAGAAACGCACAGTGTAGTACATAGTATATGAGTGAGTTGCACTGAAAACTTAGAATATAAGAAACGCACAGTGTAGTACATAGTATATGAGTGAGTTGCACTGAAAAACTTAGAATATAAGAAACGCACAGTGTAGTACATAGTATATGAGTGAGTTGCACTGAAAAACTTAGAATATAAGAAACGCACAGTGTAGTACATAGTATATGAGTGAGTTGCACTGAAAAACTTAGAATATAAGAAACGCACAGTGTAGTACATAGTATATGAGTGAGTTGCACTGAAAAACTTAGAATATAAGAAACGCACAGTGTAGTACATAGTATATGAGTGAGTTGCACTGAAAAACTTAGAATATAAGAAACGCACAGTGTAGTACATAGTATATGAGTGAGTTGCACTCAAAAACTTAGAATATAAGAAACGCACAGTGTAGTACATAGTATATGAGTGAGTTGCACTCAAAAACTTAGAATATAAGAAACGCACAGTGTAGTACATAGTATATGAGTGAGTTGCACTGAAAAACTTAGAATATAAGAAACGCACAGTGTAGTACATAGTATATGAGTGAGTTGCAGTGAAAAACTTAGAATATAAGAAACGCACAGTGTAGTACATAGTATATGAGTGAGTTGCACTCAAAAACTTAGAATATAAGAAACGCACAGTGTAGTACATAGTATATGAGTGAGTTGCACTGAAAAACTTAGAATATAAGAAACGCACAGTGTAGTACATAGTATATGAGTGAGTTGCACTGAAAAACTTAGAATATAAGAAACGCACAGTGTAGTACATAGTATATGAGTGAGTTGCACTGAAAAACTTAGAATATAAGAAACGCACAGTGTAGTACATAGTATATGAGAGAGTTGCACTGAAAAACTTAGAATATAAAAAACGCACAGTGTAGTACATAGTATATGAGTGAGTTGCACTGAAAAACTTAGAATATAAGAAACGCACAGTGTAGTACATAGTATATGAGTGAGTTGCACTGAAAAACTTAGAATATAAGAAACGCACAGTGTAGTACATAGTATATGAGTGAGTTGCACTGAAAAACTTAGAATATAAGAAACGCACAGTGTAGTACATAGTATATGAGTGAGTTGCACTGAAAAACTTAGAATATAAGAAACGCACAGTGTAGTGCATAGTATATGAGTGAGTTGCACTGAAAAACTTAGAATATAAGAAACGCACAGTGTAGTACATAGTATATGAGTGAGTTGCACTGAAAAACTTAGAATATAAGAAACGCACAGTGTAGTACATAGTATATGAGTGAGTTGCACTGAAAAACTTAGAATATAAGAAACGCACAGTGTAGTACATAGTATATGAGTGAGTTGCACTGAAAAACTTAGAATATAAGAAACGAACAGTGTAGTACATAGTATATGAGTGAGTTGCACTGAAAAACTTAGAATATAAGAAACGCACAGTGTAGTACATAGTATAGGAGTGAGTTGCACTGAAAAACTTAGAATATAAGAAACGCACAGTGTAGTACATAGTATATGAGTGAGTTGCACTGAAAAACTTAGAATATAAGAAACGCACAGTGTAGTACATAGTATATGAGTGAGTTGCACTCAAAAACTTAGAATGTACTGAAAAACCCGCATTACACGAAATGCACAGTGTAGTACATAGTATATGAGTGAGTTGCACTGAAAAACTTAGAATATAAGAAACGCACAGTGTAGTACATAGTATATGAGTGAGTTGCACTGAAAAACTTAGAATATAAGAAACGCACAGTGTAGTACATAGTATATGAGTGAGTTGCACTGAAAAACTTAGAATATAAGAAACGCACAGTGTAGTACATAGTATATGAGTGAGTTGCACTGAAAAACTTAGAATATAAGAAACGCACAGTGTAGTACATAGTATATGAGTGAGTTGCACTGAAAAACTTAGAATATAAGAAACGCACAGTGTAGTACATAGTATATGAGTGAGTTGCACTGAAAAACTTAGAATTTACTGAAAAACCCGCATTACACGAAATGCACAGTGTAGTACATAGTATATGAGTGAGTTGCACTGAAAAACTTAGAATATAAGAAACGCACAGTGTAGTACATAGTATATGAGTGAGTTGCACTGAAAAACTTAGAATATAAGAAACGCACAGTGTAGTACATAGTATATGAGTGAGTTGCACTGAAAAACTTAGAATATAAGAAACGCACAGTGTAGTACATAGTATATGAGTGAGTTGCACTGAAAACTTAGAATATAAGAAACGCACAGTGTAGTACATAGTATATGAGTGAGTTGCACTGAAAAACTTAGAATATAAGAAACGCACAGTGTAGTACATAGTATATGAGTGAGTTGCACTGAAAAACTTAGAATATAAGAAACGCACAGTGTAGTACATAGTATATGAGTGAGTTGCACTGAAAAACTTAGAATATAAGAAACGCACAGTGTAGTACATAGTATATGAGTGAGTTGCACTGAAAAACTTAGAATATAAGAAACGCACAGTGTAGTACATAGTATATGAGTGAGTTGCACTGAAAAACTTAGAATATAAGAAACGCACAGTGTAGTACATAGTATATGAGTGAGTTGCACTCAAAAACTTAGAATATAAGAAACGCACAGTGTAGTACATAGTATATGAGTGAGTTGCACTCAAAAACTTAGAATATAAGAAACGCACAGTGTAGTACATAGTATATGAGTGAGTTGCACTGAAAAACTTAGAATATAAGAAACGCACAGTGTAGTACATAGTATATGAGTGAGTTGCAGTGAAAAACTTAGAATATAAGAAACGCACAGTGTAGTACATAGTATATGAGTGAGTTGCACTCAAAAACTTAGAATATAAGAAACGCACAGTGTAGTACATAGTATATGAGTGAGTTGCACTGAAAAACTTAGAATATAAGAAACGCACAGTGTAGTACATAGTATATGAGTGAGTTGCACTGAAAAACTTAGAATATAAGAAACGCACAGTGTAGTACATAGTATATGAGTGAGTTGCACTGAAAAACTTAGAATATAAGAAACGCACAGTGTAGTACATAGTATATGAGAGAGTTGCACTGAAAAACTTAGAATATAAAAAACGCACAGTGTAGTACATAGTATATGAGTGAGTTGCACTGAAAAACTTAGAATATAAGAAACGCACAGTGTAGTACATAGTATATGAGTGAGTTGCACTGAAAAACTTAGAATATAAGAAACGCACAGTGTAGTACATAGTATATGAGTGAGTTGCACTGAAAAACTTAGAATATAAGAAACGCACAGTGTAGTACATAGTATATGAGTGAGTTGCACTGAAAAACTTAGAATATAAGAAACGCACAGTGTAGTGCATAGTATATGAGTGAGTTGCACTGAAAAACTTAGAATATAAGAAACGCACAGTGTAGTACATAGTATATGAGTGAGTTGCACTGAAAAACTTAGAATATAAGAAACGCACAGTGTAGTACATAGTATATGAGTGAGTTGCACTGAAAAACTTAGAATATAAGAAACGCACAGTGTAGTACATAGTATATGAGTGAGTTGCACTGAAAAACTTAGAATATAAGAAACGCACAGTGTAGTACATAGTATATGAGTGAGTTGCACTGAAAAACTTAGAATATAAGAAACGCACAGTGTAGTACATAGTATATGAGTGAGTTGCACTGAAAAACTTAGAATATAAGAAACGCACAGTGTAGTACATAGTATATGAGTGAGTTGCACTGAAAAACTTAGAATATAAGAAACGCACAGTGTAGTACATAGTATATGAGTGAGTTGCACTGAAAAACTTAGAATATAAGAAACGCTCAGTGTAGTACATAGTATATGAGTGAGTTGAATGAAAAACTTAGAATTTAAGAAATGGACAGTGTAGTACGTAGTATATGAGTGAGTTGCACTGAAAAACTTAGAATATAAGAAACGCACAGTGTAGTACATAGTATATGAGTGAGTTGCACTGAAAAACTTAGAATATAAGAAACGCACAGTGTAGTACATAGTATATGAGTGAGTTGCACTCAAAAACTTAGAATATAAGAAACGCACATTGTAGTACATAGTATATGAGTGAGTTGCACTGAAAAACTTAGAATATAAGAAACGCACAGTGTAGTACATAGTATATGAGTGAGTTGCACTGAAAAACTTAGAATATAAGAAACGCACAGTGTAGTACATAGTATATGAGTGAGTTGCACTGAAAAACTTAGAATATAAGAAACGCACAGTGTAGTACATAGTATATGAGTGAGTTGCACTGAAAAACTTAGAATATAAGAAACGCACAGTGTAGTACATAGTATATGAGTGAGTTGCACTCAAAAACTTAGAATATAAGAAACGCACAGTGTAGTACATAGTATATGAGTGAGTTGCACTGAAAAACTTAGAATATAAGAAACGCACAGTGTAGTACATAGTATATGAGTGAGTTGCACTGAAAAACTTAGAATATAAGAAACGCACAGTGTAGTACATAGTATATGAGTGAGTTGCACTGAAAAACTTAGAATTTACTGAAAAACCCGCATTACACGAAATGCACAGTGTAGTACATAGTATATGAGTGAGTTGCACTGAAAAACTTAGAATATAAGAAACGCACAGTGTAGTACATAGTATATGAGTGAGTTGCACTGAAAAACTTAGAATATAAGAAACGCACAGTGTAGTACATAGTATATGAGTGAGTTGAACTGAAAAACTTAGAATATAAGAAACGCACAGTGTAGTACATAGTATATGAGTGAGTTGCACTCAAAAACTTAGAATATAAGAAACGCACAGTGTAGTACATAGTATATGAGTGAGTTGAACTGAAAAACTTAGAATATAAGAAACGCACAGTGTAGTACATAGTATATGAGTGAGTTGCACTGAAAAACTTAGAATATAAGAAACGCACAGTGTAGTACATAGTATATGAGTGAGTAGCACTGAAAAACTTAGAATATAAGAAACGCACAGTGTAGTACATAGTATATGAGTGAGTTGCACTGAAAAACTTAGAATTTACTGAAAAACCCGCATTACACGAAATGCACAGTGTAGTACATAGTATATGAGTGAGTTGCACTGAAAAACTTAGAATATAAGAAACGCACAGTGTAGTACATAGTATATGAGTGAGTTGCACTGAAAAACTTAGAATATAAGAAACGCACAGTGTAGTACATAGTATATGAGTGAGTTGAACTGAAAAACTTAGAATATAAGAAACGCACAGTGTAGTACATAGTATATGAGTGAGTTGCACTCAAAAACTTAGAATATAAGAAACGCACAGTGTAGTACATAGTATATGAGTGAGTTGAACTGAAAAACTTAGAATATAAGAAACGCACAGTGTAGTACATAGTATATGAGTGAGTTGCACTGAAAACTTAGAATATAAGAAACGCACAGTGTAGTACATAGTATATGAGTGAGTTGCACTGAAAAACTTAGAATATAAGAAACGCACAGTGTAGTACATAGTATATGAGTGAGTTGCACTGAAAAACTTAGAATATAAGAAACGCACAGTGTAGTACATAGTATATGAGTGAGTTGCACTGAAAAACTTAGAATATAAGAAACGCACAGTGTAGTACATAGTATATGAGTGAGTTGCACTGAAAAACTTAGAATATAAGAAACGCACAGTGTAGTACATAGTATATGAGTGAGTTGCACTGAAAAACTTAGAATATAAGAAACGCACAGTGTAGTACATAGTATATGAGTGAGTTGCACTGAAAAACTTAGAATATAAGAAACGAACAGTGTAGTACATAGTATATGAGTGAGTTGCACTGAAAAACTTAGAATATAAGAAACGCACAGTGTAGTACATAGTATAGGAGTGAGTTGCACTGAAAAACTTAGAATATAAGAAACGCACAGTGTAGTACATAGTATATGAGTGAGTTGCACTGAAAAACTTAGAATATAAGAAACGCACAGTGTAGTACATAGTATATGAGTGAGTTGCACTCAAAAACTTAGAATGTACTGAAAAACCCGCATTACACGAAATGCACAGTGTAGTACATAGTATATGAGTGAGTTGCACTGAAAAACTTAGAATATAAGAAACGCACAGTGTAGTACATAGTATATGAGTGAGTTGCACTGAAAAACTTAGAATATAAGAAACGCACAGTGTAGTACATAGTATATGAGTGAGTTGCACTGAAAAACTTAGAATATAAGAAACGCACAGTGTAGTACATAGTATATGAGTGAGTTGCACTGAAAAACTTAGAATATAAGAAACGCACAGTGTAGTACATAGTATATGAGTGAGTTGCACTGAAAAACTTAGAATATAAGAAACGCACAGTGTAGTACATAGTATATGAGTGAGTTGCACTGAAAAACTTAGAATTTACTGAAAAACCCGCATTACACGAAATGCACAGTGTAGTACATAGTATATGAGTGAGTTGCACTGAAAAACTTAGAATATAAGAAACGCACAGTGTAGTACATAGTATATGAGTGAGTTGCACTGAAAAACTTAGAATATAAGAAACGCACAGTGTAGTACATAGTATATGAGTGAGTTGCACTGAAAAACTTAGAATATAAGAAACGCACAGTGTAGTACATAGTATATGAGTGAGTTGCACTGAAAACTTAGAATATAAGAAACGCACAGTGTAGTACATAGTATATGAGTGAGTTGCACTGAAAAACTTAGAATATAAGAAACGCACAGTGTAGTACATAGTATATGAGTGAGTTGCACTGAAAAACTTAGAATATAAGAAACGCACAGTGTAGTACATAGTATATGAGTGAGTTGCACTGAAAAACTTAGAATATAAGAAACGCACAGTGTAGTACATAGTATATGAGTGAGTTGCACTGAAAAACTTAGAATATAAGAAACGCACAGTGTAGTACATAGTATATGAGTGAGTTGCACTGAAAAACTTAGAATATAAGAAACGCACAGTGTAGTACATAGTATATGAGTGAGTTGCACTCAAAAACTTAGAATATAAGAAACGCACAGTGTAGTACATAGTATATGAGTGAGTTGCACTCAAAAACTTAGAATATAAGAAACGCACAGTGTAGTACATAGTATATGAGTGAGTTGCACTGAAAAACTTAGAATATAAGAAACGCACAGTGTAGTACATAGTATATGAGTGAGTTGCAGTGAAAAACTTAGAATATAAGAAACGCACAGTGTAGTACATAGTATATGAGTGAGTTGCACTCAAAAACTTAGAATATAAGAAACGCACAGTGTAGTACATAGTATATGAGTGAGTTGCACTGAAAAACTTAGAATATAAGAAACGCACAGTGTAGTACATAGTATATGAGTGAGTTGCACTGAAAAACTTAGAATATAAGAAACGCACAGTGTAGTACATAGTATATGAGTGAGTTGCACTGAAAAACTTAGAATTTACTGAAAAACCCGCATTACACGAAATGCACAGTGTAGTACATAGTATATGAGTGAGTTGCACTGAAAAACTTAGAATATAAGAAACGCACAGTGTAGTACATAGTATATGAGTGAGTTGCACTGAAAAACTTAGAATATAAGAAACGCACAGTGTAGTACATAGTATATGAGTGAGTTGCACTGAAAAACTTAGAATATAAGAAACGCACAGTGTAGTACATAGTATATGAGTGAGTTGCACTGAAAACTTAGAATATAAGAAACGCACAGTGTAGTACATAGTATATGAGTGAGTTGCACTGAAAAACTTAGAATATAAGAAACGCACAGTGTAGTACATAGTATATGAGTGAGTTGCACTGAAAAACTTAGAATATAAGAAACGCACAGTGTAGTACATAGTATATGAGTGAGTTGCACTGAAAAACTTAGAATATAAGAAACGCACAGTGTAGTACATAGTATATGAGTGAGTTGCACTGAAAAACTTAGAATATAAGAAACGCACAGTGTAGTACATAGTATATGAGTGAGTTGCACTGAAAAACTTAGAATATAAGAAACGCACAGTGTAGTACATAGTATATGAGTGAGTTGCACTCAAAAACTTAGAATATAAGAAACGCACAGTGTAGTACATAGTATATGAGTGAGTTGCACTCAAAAACTTAGAATATAAGAAACGCACAGTGTAGTACATAGTATATGAGTGAGTTGCACTGAAAAACTTAGAATATAAGAAACGCACAGTGTAGTACATAGTATATGAGTGAGTTGCAGTGAAAAACTTAGAATATAAGAAACGCACAGTGTAGTACATAGTATATGAGTGAGTTGCACTCAAAAACTTAGAATATAAGAAACGCACAGTGTAGTACATAGTATATGAGTGAGTTGCACTGAAAAACTTAGAATATAAGAAACGCACAGTGTAGTACATAGTATATGAGTGAGTTGCACTGAAAAACTTAGAATATAAGAAACGCACAGTGTAGTACATAGTATATGAGTGAGTTGCACTGAAAAACTTAGAATATAAGAAACGCACAGTGTAGTACATAGTATATGAGAGAGTTGCACTGAAAAACTTAGAATATAAAAAACGCACAGTGTAGTACATAGTATATGAGTGAGTTGCACTGAAAAACTTAGAATATAAGAAACGCACAGTGTAGTACATAGTATATGAGTGAGTTGCACTGAAAAACTTAGAATATAAGAAACGCACAGTGTAGTACATAGTATATGAGTGAGTTGCACTGAAAAACTTAGAATATAAGAAACGCACAGTGTAGTACATAGTATATGAGTGAGTTGCACTGAAAAACTTAGAATATAAGAAACGCACAGTGTAGTGCATAGTATATGAGTGAGTTGCACTGAAAAACTTAGAATATAAGAAACGCACAGTGTAGTACATAGTATATGAGTGAGTTGCACTGAAAAACTTAGAATATAAGAAACGCACAGTGTAGTACATAGTATATGAGTGAGTTGCACTGAAAAACTTAGAATATAAGAAACGCACAGTGTAGTACATAGTATATGAGTGAGTTGCACTGAAAAACTTAGAATATAAGAAACGCACAGTGTAGTACATAGTATATGAGTGAGTTGCACTGAAAAACTTAGAATATAAGAAACGCACAGTGTAGTACATAGTATATGAGTGAGTTGCACTGAAAAACTTAGAATATAAGAAACGCACAGTGTAGTACATAGTATATGAGTGAGTTGCACTGAAAAACTTAGAATATAAGAAACGCACAGTGTAGTACATAGTATATGAGTGAGTTGCACTGAAAAACTTAGAATATAAGAAACGCTCAGTGTAGTACATAGTATATGAGTGAGTTGAATGAAAAACTTAGAATTTAAGAAATGGACAGTGTAGTACGTAGTATATGAGTGAGTTGCACTGAAAAACTTAGAATATAAGAAACGCACAGTGTAGTACATAGTATATGAGTGAGTTGCACTGAAAAACTTAGAATATAAGAAACGCACAGTGTAGTACATAGTATATGAGTGAGTTGCACTCAAAAACTTAGAATATAAGAAACGCACATTGTAGTACATAGTATATGAGTGAGTTGCACTGAAAAACTTAGAATATAAGAAACGCACAGTGTAGTACATAGTATATGAGTGAGTTGCACTGAAAAACTTAGAATATAAGAAACGCACAGTGTAGTACATAGTATATGAGTGAGTTGCACTGAAAAACTTAGAATATAAGAAACGCACAGTGTAGTACATAGTATATGAGTGAGTTGCACTGAAAAACTTAGAATATAAGAAACGCACAGTGTAGTACATAGTATATGAGTGAGTTGCACTCAAAAACTTAGAATATAAGAAACGCACAGTGTAGTACATAGTATATGAGTGAGTTGCACTGAAAAACTTAGAATATAAGAAACGCACAGTGTAGTACATAGTATATGAGTGAGTTGCACTGAAAAACTTAGAATATAAGAAACGCACAGTGTAGTACATAGTATATGAGTGAGTTGCACTGAAAAACTTAGAATTTACTGAAAAACCCGCATTACACGAAATGCACAGTGTAGTACATAGTATATGAGTGAGTTGCACTGAAAAACTTAGAATATAAGAAACGCACAGTGTAGTACATAGTATATGAGTGAGTTGCACTGAAAAACTTAGAATATAAGAAACGCACAGTGTAGTACATAGTATATGAGTGAGTTGAACTGAAAAACTTAGAATATAAGAAACGCACAGTGTAGTACATAGTATATGAGTGAGTTGCACTCAAAAACTTAGAATATAAGAAACGCACAGTGTAGTACATAGTATATGAGTGAGTTGAACTGAAAAACTTAGAATATAAGAAACGCACAGTGTAGTACATAGTATATGAGTGAGTTGCACTGAAAAACTTAGAATATAAGAAACGCACAGTGTAGTACATAGTATATGAGTGAGTAGCACTGAAAAACTTAGAATATAAGAAACGCACAGTGTAGTACATAGTATATGAGTGAGTTGCACTGAAAAACTTAGAATTTACTGAAAAACCCGCATTACACGAAATGCACAGTGTAGTACATAGTATATGAGTGAGTTGCACTGAAAAACTTAGAATATAAGAAACGCACAGTGTAGTACATAGTATATGAGTGAGTTGCACTGAAAAACTTAGAATATAAGAAACGCACAGTGTAGTACATAGTATATGAGTGAGTTGAACTGAAAAACTTAGAATATAAGAAACGCACAGTGTAGTACATAGTATATGAGTGAGTTGCACTCAAAAACTTAGAATATAAGAAACGCACAGTGTAGTACATAGTATATGAGTGAGTTGAACTGAAAAACTTAGAATATAAGAAACGCACAGTGTAGTACATAGTATATGAGTGAGTTGCACTGAAAAACTTAGAATTTACTGAAAAACACGCATTACACGAAATGCACAGTGTAGTACATACTATCTGAGTGAGTTGCACTGAAAAGCTTAGAATATAAGAAACGCACAGTGTAGTACATAGTATATGAGTGAGTTGCACTGAAAAACTTAGAATATAAGAAACGCACAGTGTAGTACATAGTATATGAGTGAGTTGCACTGAAAAACTTAGAATATAAGAAACGCACAGTGTAGTACATAGTATATGAGTGAGTTGCACTGAAAAACTTAGAATATAAGAAACGCACAGTGTAGTACATAGTATATGAGTGAGTTGCACTGAAAAACTTAGAATATAAGAAACGCACAGTGTAGTACATAGTATATGAGTGAGTTGCACTGAAAAACTTAGAATATAAGAAACGCACAGTGTAGTACATAGTATATGAGTGAGTTGCACTGAAAAACTTAGAATTTAAGAAACGCACAGTGAAGTACATAGTATATGAGTGAGTTGCACTCAAAAACTTAGAATATAAGAAACGCACAGTGTAGTACATAGTATATGAGTGAGTTGCACTGAAAAACTTAGAATATAAGAAACGCACAGTGTAGTACATAGTATATGAGTGAGTTGCACTGAAAAACTTAGAATATAAGAAACGCACAGTGTAGTACATAGTATATGAGTGAGTTGCACTCAAAAACTTAGAATTTACTGAAAAACCCGCATTACACGAAATGCACAGTGTAGTACATAGTATATGAGTGAGTTGCACTGAAAAACTTAGAATATAAGAAACGCACAGTGTAGTACATAGTATATGAGTGAGTTGCACTGAAAAACTTAGAATTTACTGAAAAACCCGCATTACACGAAACGCACAGTGTAGTACATAGTATATGAGTGAGTTGCACTGAAAAACTTAGAATATAAGAAACGCACAGTGTAGTACATAGTATATGAGTGAGTTGCACTGAAAAACTTAGAATATAAGAAACGCACAGTGTAGTACATAGTATATGAGTGAGTTGCACTGAAAACTTAGAATATAAGAAACGCACAGTGTAGTACATAGTATATGAGTGAGTTGCACTGAAAAACTTAGAATATAAGAAACGCACAGTGTAGTACATAGTATATGAGTGAGTTGCACTGAAAAACTTAGAATATAAGAAACGCACAGTGTAGTACATAGTATATGAGTGAGTTGCACTGAAAAACTTAGAATATAAGAAACGCACAGTGTAGTACATAGTATATGAGTGAGTTGCACTGAAAAACTTAGAATATAAGAAACGCACAGTGTAGTACATAGTATATGAGTGAGTTGCACTGAAAAACTTAGAATATAAGAAACGCACAGTGTAGTACATAGTATATGAGTGAGTTGCACTGAAAAACTTAGAATGTACTGAAAAACCCGCATTACACGAAATGCACAGTGTAGTACATAGTATATGAGTGAGTTGCACTGAAAAACTTAGAATATAAGAAACGCACAGTGTAGTACATAGTATATGAGTGAGTTGCACTGAAAAACTTAGAATATAAGAAACGCACAGTGTAGTACATAGTATATGAGTGAGTTGCACTGAAAAACTTAGAATATAAGAAACGCACAGTGTAGTACATAGTATATGAGTGAGTTGCACTGAAAAACTTAGAATATAAGAAACGCACAGTGTAGTACATAGTATATGAGTGAGTTGCACTGAAAAACTTAGAATTTACTGAAAAACCCGCATTACACGAAATGCACAGTGTAGTACATAGTATATGAGTGAGTTGCACTGAAAAACTTAGAATATAAGAAACGCACAGTGTAGTACATAGTATATGAGTGAGTTGCACTGAAAAACTTAGAATATAAGAAACGCACAGTGTAGTACATAGTATATGAGTGAGTTGCACTGAAAAACTTAGAATATAAGAAACGCACAGTGTAGTACATAGTATATGAGTGAGTTGCACTGAAAAACTTAGAATATAAGAAACGCTCAGTGTAGTACATAGTATATGAGTGAGTTGCACTGAAAAACTTAGAATATAAGAAACGCACAGTGTAGTACATAGTATATGAGTGAGTTGCACTGAAAAACTTAGAATATAAGAAACGCACAGTGTAGTACATAGTATATGAGTGAGTTGCACTGAAAAACTTAGAATATAAGAAACGCACAGTGTAGTACATAGTATATGAGTGAGTTGCACTGAAAAACTTAGAATATAAGAAACGCACAGTGTAGTACATAGTATATGAGTGAGTTGCACTGAAAAACTTAGAATATAAGAAACGCACAGTGTAGTACATAGTATATGAGTGAGTTGCACTGAAAAACTTAGAATATAAGAAACGCACAGTGTAGTACATAGTATATGAGTGAGTTGCACTGAAAAACTTAGAATATAAGAAACGCACAGTGTAGTACATATTATATGAGTGAGTTGCACTGAAAAACTTAGAATATAAGAAACGCACAGTGTAGTACATAGTATATGAGTGAGTTGCACTGAAAAACTTAGAATATAAGAAACGCACTGTGTAGTACATAGTATATGAGTGAGTTGCACTCAAAAACTTAGAATATAAGAAACGCACAGTGTAGTACATAGTATATGAGTGAGTTGCACTGAAAAACTTAGAATATAAGAAACGCACAGTGTAGTACATAGTATATGAGTGAGTTGCACTGAAAAACTTAGAATATAAGAAACGCACAGTGTAGTACATAGTATATGAGTGAGTTGCACTGAAAAACTTAGAATATAAGAAACGCACAGTGTAGTACATAGTATATGAGTGAGTTGCACTGAAAAACTTAGAATATAAGAAACGCACAGTGTAGTACATAGTATATGAGTGAGTTGCACTGAAAAACTTAGAATATAAGAAACGCACAGTGTAGTACATAGTATATGAGTGAGTTGCACTGAAAAACTTAGAATTTAAGAAACGCACAGTGTAGTACATAGTATATGAGTGAGTTGCACTGAAAAACTTAGAATATAAGAAACGCACAGTGTAGTACATAGTATATGAGTGAGTTGCACTGAAAAACTTAGAATATAAGAAACGCACAGTGTAGTACATAGTATATGAGTGAGTTGCACTGAAAACTTAGAATATAAGAAACGCACAGTGTAGTACATAGTATATGAGTGAGTTGCACTGAAAAACTTAGAATATAAGAAACGCACAGTGTAGTACATAGTATATGAGTGAGTTGCACTGAAAAACTTAGAATAAGAAACGCACAGTGTAGTACATAGTATATGAGTGAGTTGCACTGAAAAACTTAGATTATAAGAAACGCACAGTGTAGTACATAGTATATGAGTGAGTTGCACTGAAAAACTTAGAATATAAGAAACGCACAGTGTAGTACATAGTATATGAGTGAGTTGCACTGAAAAACTTAGAATATAAGAAACGCACAGTGCAGTACATAGTATATGAGTGAGTTCCACTCAAAAACTTAGAATGTACTGAAAAACCCGCATTACACGAAATGCACAGTGTAGTACATAGTATATGAGTGAGTTGCACTGAAAAACTTAGAATATAAGAAACGCACAGTGTAGTACATAGTATATGAGTGAGTTGCACTGAAAAACTTAGAATATAAGAAACGCACAGTGTAGTACATAGTATATGAGTGAGTTGCACTGAAAAACTTAGAATATAAGAAACGCACAGTGTAGTACATAGTATATGAGTGAGTTGCACTGAAAAACTTAGAATTTACTGAAAAACCCGCATTACACGAAATGCACAGTGTAGTACATAGTATATGAGTGAGTTGCACTGAAAAACTTAGAATATAAGAAACGCACAGTGTAGTACATAGTATATGAGTGAGTTGCACTGAAAAACTTAGAATATAAGAAACGCACAGTGTAGTACATAGTATATGAGTGAGTTGCACTGAAAAACTTAGAATATAAGAAACGCTCAGTGTAGTACATAGTATATGAGTGAGTTGCACTGAAAAACTTAGAATTTAAGAAACGGACAGTGTAGTACATAGTATATGAGTGAGTTGCACTGAAAAACTTAGAATACAAGAAACGCACAGTGTAGTACATAGTATATGAGTGAGTTGCACTGAAAAACTTAGAATATAAGAAACGCACAGTGTAGTACATAGTATATGAGTGAGTTGCACTGAAAAACTTAGAATATAAGAAACGCACAGTGTAGTACATCGTATATGAGTGAGTTGCACTGAAAAACTTAGAATATAAGAAACGCACAGTGTAGTACATAGTATATGAGTGAGTTGCACTCAAAAACTTAGAATATAAGAAACGCACAGTGTAGTACATAGTATATGAGTGAGTTGCACTGAAAAACTTAGAATTTACTGAAAAACCCGCATTACACGAAATGCACAGTGTAGTACATAGTATATGAGTGAGTTGCACTGAAAAACTTAGAATATAAGAAACGCACAATGTAGTACATAGTATATGAGTGAGTTGCACTGAAAAACTTAGAATATAAGAAACGCACAGTGTAGTACATAGTATATGAGTGAGTTGCACTGAAAAACTTAGAATATAAGAAACGCACAGTGTAGTACATAGTATATGAGTGAGTTGCACTGAAAAACTTAGAATATAAGAAACGCACAGTGTAGTACATAGTATATGAGTGAGTTGCACTCAAAAACTTAGAATATAAGAAACGCACAGTGTAGTACATAGTATATGAGTGAGTTGCACTCAAAAACTTAGAATATAAGAAACGTACAGTGTAGTACATAGTATATGAGTGAGTTGCACTCAAAAACTTAGAATATAAGAAACGCACAGTGTAGTACATAGTATATGAGTGAGTTGCACTGAAAAACTTAGAATATAAGAAACGCACAGTGTAGTACATAGTATATGAGTGAGTTGCACTGAAAAACTTAGAATATAAGAAACGCACAGTGTAGTACATAGTATATGAGTGAGTTGCACTGAAAAACTTAGAATATAAGAAACGCACAGTGTAGTACATAGTATTTGAGTGAGTTGCACTGAAAAACTTAGAATATAAGAAACGCACAGTGTAGTACATAGTATATGAGTGAGTTGCACTGAAAACTTAGAATATAAGAAACGCACAGTGTAGTACATAGTATATGAGTGAGTTGCACTGAAAAACTTAGAATATAAGAAACGCACAGTGTAGTACATAGTATATGAGTGAGTTGCACTGAAAAACTTAGAATATAAGAAACGCACAGTGTAGTACATAGTATATGAGTGAGTTGCACTGAAAAACTTAGAATATAAGAAACGCACAGTGTAGTACATAGTATATGAGTGAGTTGCACTGAAAAACTTAGAATATAAGAAACGCACAGTGTAGTACATAGTATATGAGTGAGTTGCACTCAAAAACTTAGAATGTACTGAAAAACCCGCATTACACGAAATGCACAGTGTAGTACATAGTATATGAGTGAGTTGCACTGAAAAACTTAGAATATAAGAAACGCACAGTGTAGTACATAGTATATGAGTGAGTTGCACTGAAAAACTTAGAATATAAGAAACGCACAGTGTAGTACATAGTATATGAGTGAGTTGCACTGAAAAACTTAGAATATAAGAAACGCACAGTGTAGTACATAGTATATGAGTGAGTTGCACTGAAAAACTTAGAATATAAGAAACGCACAGTGTAGTACATAGTATATGAGTGAGTTGCACTGAAAAACTTAGAATATAAGAAACACACAGTGTAGTACATAGTATATGAGTGAGTTGCACTGAAAAACTTAGAATTTACTGAAAAACCCGCATTACACGAAATGCACAGTGTAGTACATAGTATATGAGTGAGTTGCACTGAAAAACTTAGAATATAAGAAACGCACAGTGTAGTACATAGTATATGAGTGAGTTGCACTGAAAAACTTAGAATATAAGAAACGCACAGTGTAGTACATAGTATATGAGTGAGTTGCACTGAAAAACTTAGAATATAAGAAACGCACAGTGTAGTACATAGTATATGAGTGAGTTGCACTGAAAAACTTAGAATATAAGAAACGCTCAGTGTAGTACATAGTATATGAGTGAGTTGCACTGAAAAACTTAGAATATAAGAAACGCACAGTGTAGTACGTAGTATATGAGTGAGTTGCACTGAAAAACTTAGAATATAAGAAACGCACAGTGTAGTACATAGTATATGAGTGAGTTGCACTGAAAAACTTAGAATATAAGAAACGCACAGTGTAGTACATAGTATATGAGTGAGTTGCACTGAAAAACTTAGAATATAAGAAACGCACAGTGTAGTACATAGTATATGAGTGAGTTGCACTGAAAAACTTAGAATATAAGAAACGCACAGTGTAGTACATAGTATATGAGTGAGTTGCACTGAAAAACTTAGAATATAAGAAACGCACAGTGTAGTACATAGTATATGAGTGAGTTGCACTGAAAAACTTAGAATATAAGAAACGCACAGTGTAGTACATAGTATATGAGTGAGTTGCACTGAAAAACTTAGAATATAAGAAACGCACAGTGTAGTACATAGTATATGAGTGAGTTGCACTGAAAAACTTAGAATATAAGAAACGCACAGTGTAGTACATAGTATATGAGTGAGTTGCACTCAAAAACTTAGAATATAAGAAACGCACAGTGTAGTACATAGTATATGAGTGAGTTGCACTGAAAAACTTAGAATATAAGAAACGCACAGTGTAGTACATAGTATATGAGTGAGTTGCACTGAAAAACTTAGAATATAAGAAACGCACAGTGTAGTACATAGTATATGAGTGAGTTGCACTCAAAAACTTAGAATATAAGAAACGCACAGTGTAGTACATAGTATATGAGTGAGTTGCACTGAAAAACTTAGAATATAAGAAACGCACAGTGTAGTACATAGTATATGAGTGAGTTGCACTGAAAAACTTAGAATATAAGAAACGCACAGTGTAGTACATAGTATATGAGTGAGTTGCACTGAAAAACTTAGAATTTAAGAAACGCACAGTGTAGTACATAGTATATGAGTGAGTTGCACTGAAAAACTTAGAATATAAGAAACGCACAGTGTAGTACATAGTATATGAGTGAGTTGCACTGAAAAACTTAGAATATAAGAAACGCACAGTGTAGTACATAGTATATGAGTGAGTTGCACTGAAAAACTTAGAATATAAGAAACGCACAGTGTAGTACATAGTATATGAGTGAGTTGCACTGAAAACTTAGAATATAAGAAACGCACAGTGTAGTACATAGTATATGAGTGAGTTGCACTGAAAAACTTAGAATATAAGAAACGCACAGTGTAGTACATAGTATATGAGTGAGTTGCACTGAAAAACTTAGAATATAAGAAACGCACAGTGTAGTACATAGTATATGAGTGAGTTGCACTGAAAAACTTAGAATATAAGAAACGCACAGTGTAGTACATAGTATATGAGTGAGTTGCACTGAAAAACTTAGAATATAAGAAACGCACAGTGTAGTACATAGTATATGAGTGAGTTGCACTGAAAAACTTAGAATATAAGAAACGCACAGTGCAGTACATAGTATATGAGTGAGTTCCACTCAAAAACTTAGAATGTACTGAAAAACCCGCATTACACGAAATGCACAGTGTAGTACATAGTATATGAGTGAGTTGCACTGAAAAACTTAGAATATAAGAAACGCACAGTGTAGTACATAGTATATGAGTGAGTTGCACTGAAAAACTTAGAATATAAGAAACGCACAGTGTAGTACATATTATATGAGTGAGTTGCACTGAAAAACTTAGAATATAAGAAACGCACAGTGTAGTACATAGTATATGAGTGAGTTGCACTGAAAAACTTAGAATATAAGAAACGCACTGTGTAGTACATAGTATATGAGTGAGTTGCACTCAAAAACTTAGAATATAAGAAACGCACAGTGTAGTACATAGTATATGAGTGAGTTGCACTGAAAAACTTAGAATATAAGAAACGCACAGTGTAGTACATAGTATATGAGTGAGTTGCACTGAAAAACTTAGAATATAAGAAACGCACAGTGTAGTACATAGTATATGAGTGAGTTGCACTGAAAAACTTAGAATATAAGAAACGCACAGTGTAGTACATAGTATATGAGTGAGTTGCACTGAAAAACTTAGAATATAAGAAACGCACAGTGTAGTACATAGTATATGAGTGAGTTGCACTGAAAAACTTAGAATATAAGAAACGCACAGTGTAGTACATAGTATATGAGTGAGTTGCACTGAAAAACTTAGAATTTAAGAAACGCACAGTGTAGTACATAGTATATGAGTGAGTTGCACTGAAAAACTTAGAATATAAGAAACGCACAGTGTAGTACATAGTATATGAGTGAGTTGCACTGAAAAACTTAGAATATAAGAAACGCACAGTGTAGTACATAGTATATGAGTGAGTTGCACTGAAAACTTAGAATATAAGAAACGCACAGTGTAGTACATAGTATATGAGTGAGTTGCACTGAAAAACTTAGAATATAAGAAACGCACAGTGTAGTACATAGTATATGAGTGAGTTGCACTGAAAAACTTAGAATAAGAAACGCACAGTGTAGTACATAGTATATGAGTGAGTTGCACTGAAAAACTTAGATTATAAGAAACGCACAGTGTAGTACATAGTATATGAGTGAGTTGCACTGAAAAACTTAGAATATAAGAAACGCACAGTGTAGTACATAGTATATGAGTGAGTTGCACTGAAAAACTTAGAATATAAGAAACGCACAGTGCAGTACATAGTATATGAGTGAGTTCCACTCAAAAACTTAGAATGTACTGAAAAACCCGCATTACACGAAATGCACAGTGTAGTACATAGTATATGAGTGAGTTGCACTGAAAAACTTAGAATATAAGAAACGCACAGTGTAGTACATAGTATATGAGTGAGTTGCACTGAAAAACTTAGAATATAAGAAACGCACAGTGTAGTACATAGTATATGAGTGAGTTGCACTGAAAAACTTAGAATATAAGAAACGCACAGTGTAGTACATAGTATATGAGTGAGTTGCACTGAAAAACTTAGAATTTACTGAAAAACCCGCATTACACGAAATGCACAGTGTAGTACATAGTATATGAGTGAGTTGCACTGAAAAACTTAGAATATAAGAAACGCACAGTGTAGTACATAGTATATGAGTGAGTTGCACTGAAAAACTTAGAATATAAGAAACGCACAGTGTAGTACATAGTATATGAGTGAGTTGCACTGAAAAACTTAGAATATAAGAAACGCTCAGTGTAGTACATAGTATATGAGTGAGTTGCACTGAAAAACTTAGAATTTAAGAAACGGACAGTGTAGTACATAGTATATGAGTGAGTTGCACTGAAAAACTTAGAATACAAGAAACGCACAGTGTAGTACATAGTATATGAGTGAGTTGCACTGAAAAACTTAGAATATAAGAAACGCACAGTGTAGTACATAGTATATGAGTGAGTTGCACTGAAAAACTTAGAATATAAGAAACGCACAGTGTAGTACATCGTATATGAGTGAGTTGCACTGAAAAACTTAGAATATAAGAAACGCACAGTGTAGTACATAGTATATGAGTGAGTTGCACTCAAAAACTTAGAATATAAGAAACGCACAGTGTAGTACATAGTATATGAGTGAGTTGCACTGAAAAACTTAGAATTTACTGAAAAACCCGCATTACACGAAATGCACAGTGTAGTACATAGTATATGAGTGAGTTGCACTGAAAAACTTAGAATATAAGAAACGCACAATGTAGTACATAGTATATGAGTGAGTTGCACTGAAAAACTTAGAATATAAGAAACGCACAGTGTAGTACATAGTATATGAGTGAGTTGCACTGAAAAACTTAGAATATAAGAAACGCACAGTGTAGTACATAGTATATGAGTGAGTTGCACTGAAAAACTTAGAATATAAGAAACGCACAGTGTAGTACATAGTATATGAGTGAGTTGCACTCAAAAACTTAGAATATAAGAAACGCACAGTGTAGTACATAGTATATGAGTGAGTTGCACTCAAAAACTTAGAATATAAGAAACGTACAGTGTAGTACATAGTATATGAGTGAGTTGCACTCAAAAACTTAGAATATAAGAAACGCACAGTGTAGTACATAGTATATGAGTGAGTTGCACTGAAAAACTTAGAATATAAGAAACGCACAGTGTAGTACATAGTATATGAGTGAGTTGCACTGAAAAACTTAGAATATAAGAAACGCACAGTGTAGTACATAGTATATGAGTGAGTTGCACTGAAAAACTTAGAATATAAGAAACGCACAGTGTAGTACATAGTATTTGAGTGAGTTGCACTGAAAAACTTAGAATATAAGAAACGCACAGTGTAGTACATAGTATATGAGTGAGTTGCACTGAAAACTTAGAATATAAGAAACGCACAGTGTAGTACATAGTATATGAGTGAGTTGCACTGAAAAACTTAGAATATAAGAAACGCACAGTGTAGTACATAGTATATGAGTGAGTTGCACTGAAAAACTTAGAATATAAGAAACGCACAGTGTAGTACATAGTATATGAGTGAGTTGCACTGAAAAACTTAGAATATAAGAAACGCACAGTGTAGTACATAGTATATGAGTGAGTTGCACTGAAAAACTTAGAATATAAGAAACGCACAGTGTAGTACATAGTATATGAGTGAGTTGCACTCAAAAACTTAGAATGTACTGAAAAACCCGCATTACACGAAATGCACAGTGTAGTACATAGTATATGAGTGAGTTGCACTGAAAAACTTAGAATATAAGAAACGCACAGTGTAGTACATAGTATATGAGTGAGTTGCACTGAAAAACTTAGAATATAAGAAACGCACAGTGTAGTACATAGTATATGAGTGAGTTGCACTGAAAAACTTAGAATATAAGAAACGCACAGTGTAGTACATAGTATATGAGTGAGTTGCACTGAAAAACTTAGAATATAAGAAACGCACAGTGTAGTACATAGTATATGAGTGAGTTGCACTGAAAAACTTAGAATATAAGAAACGCACAGTGTAGTACATAGTATATGAGTGAGTTGCACTGAAAAACTTAGAATTTACTGAAAAACCCGCATTACACGAAATGCACAGTGTAGTACATAGTATATGAGTGAGTTGCACTGAAAAACTTAGAATATAAGAAACGCACAGTGTAGTACATAGTATATGAGTGAGTTGCACTGAAAAACTTAGAATATAAGAAACGCACAGTGTAGTACATAGTATATGAGTGAGTTGCACTGAAAAACTTAGAATATAAGAAACGCACAGTGTAGTACATAGTATATGAGTGAGTTGCACTGAAAAACTTAGAATATAAGAAACGCTCAGTGTAGTACATAGTATATGAGTGAGTTGCACTGAAAAACTTAGAATATAAGAAACGCACAGTGTAGTACGTAGTATATGAGTGAGTTGCACTGAAAAACTTAGAATATAAGAAACGCACAGTGTAGTACATAGTATATGAGTGAGTTGCACTGAAAAACTTAGAATATAAGAAACGCACAGTGTAGTACATAGTATATGAGTGAGTTGCACTGAAAAACTTAGAATATAAGAAACGCACAGTGTAGTACATAGTATATGAGTGAGTTGCACTGAAAAACTTAGAATATAAGAAACGCACAGTGTAGTACATAGTATATGAGTGAGTTGCACTGAAAAACTTAGAATATAAGAAACGCACAGTGTAGTACATAGTATATGAGTGAGTTGCACTGAAAAACTTAGAATATAAGAAACGCACAGTGTAGTACATAGTATATGAGTGAGTTGCACTGAAAAACTTAGAATATAAGAAACGCACAGTGTAGTACATAGTATATGAGTGAGTTGCACTGAAAAACTTAGAATATAAGAAACGCACAGTGTAGTACATAGTATATGAGTGAGTTGCACTCAAAAACTTAGAATATAAGAAACGCACAGTGTAGTACATAGTATATGAGTGAGTTGCACTGAAAAACTTAGAATATAAGAAACGCACAGTGTAGTACATAGTATATGAGTGAGTTGCACTGAAAAACTTAGAATATAAGAAACGCACAGTGTAGTACATAGTATATGAGTGAGTTGCACTCAAAAACTTAGAATATAAGAAACGCACAGTGTAGTACATAGTATATGAGTGAGTTGCACTGAAAAACTTAGAATATAAGAAACGCACAGTGTAGTACATAGTATATGAGTGAGTTGCACTGAAAAACTTAGAATATAAGAAACGCACAGTGTAGTACATAGTATATGAGTGAGTTGCACTGAAAAACTTAGAATTTAAGAAACGCACAGTGTAGTACATAGTATATGAGTGAGTTGCACTGAAAAACTTAGAATATAAGAAACGCACAGTGTAGTACATAGTATATGAGTGAGTTGCACTGAAAAACTTAGAATATAAGAAACGCACAGTGTAGTACATAGTATATGAGTGAGTTGCACTGAAAAACTTAGAATATAAGAAACGCACAGTGTAGTACATAGTATATGAGTGAGTTGCACTGAAAAACTTAGAATATAAGAAACGCACAGTGTAGTACATAGTATATGAGTGAGTTGCACTGAAAAACTTAGAATATAAGAAACGCACAGTGTAGTACATAGTATATGAGTGAGTTGCACTGAAAAACTTAGAATATAAGAAACGCACAGTGTAGTACATAGTATATGAGTGAGTTGCACTGAAAAACTTAGAATATAAGAAACGCACAGTGTAGTACATAGTATATGAGTGAGTTGCACTGAAAAACTTAGAATATAAGAAACGCACAGTGTAGTACATAGTATATGAGTGAGTTGCACTGAAAAACTTAGAATATAAGAAACGCACAGTGCAGTACATAGTATATGAGTGAGTTCCACTCAAAAACTTAGAATGTACTGAAAAACCCGCATTACACGAAATGCACAGTGTAGTACATAGTATATGAGTGAGTTGCACTGAAAAACTTAGAATATAAGAAACGCACAGTGTAGTACATAGTATATGAGTGAGTTGCACTGAAAAACTTAGAATATAAGAAACGCACAGTGTAGTACATAGTATATGAGTGAGTTGCACTGAAAAACTTAGAATATAAGAAACGCACAGTGTAGTACATAGTATATGAGTGAGTTGCACTGAAAAACTTAGAATATAAGAAACGCACAGTGTAGTACATAGTATATGAGTGAGTTGCACTGAAAAACTTAGAATATAAGAAACGCACAGTGTAGTACATAGTATATGAGTGAGTTGCACTGAAAAACTTAGAATTTACTGAAAAACCCACATTACACGAAATGCACAGTGTAGTACATAGTATATGAGTGAGTTGCACTGAAAAACTTAGAATATAAGAAACGCACAGTGTAGTACATAGTATATGAGTGAGTTGCACTGAAAAACTTAGAATATAAGAAACGCACAGTGTAGTACATAGTATATGAGTGAGTTGCACTGAAAAACTTAGAATATAAGAAACGCTCAGTGTAGTACATAGTATATGAGTGAGTTGCACTGAAAAACTTAGAATTTAAGAAACGGACAGTGTAGTACATAGTATATGAGTGAGTTGCACTGAAAAACTTAGAATACAAGAAACGCACAGTGTAGTACATAGTATATGAGTGAGTTGCACTGAAAAACTTAGAATATAAGAAACGAACAGTGTAGTACATAGTATATGAGTGAGTTGCACTGAAAAACTTAGAATATAAGAAACGCACAGTGTAGTACATCGTATATGAGTGAGTTGCACTGAAAAACTTAGAATATAAGAAACGCACAGTGTAGTACATAGTATATGAGTGAGTTGCACTCAAAAACTTAGAATATAAGAAACGCACAGTGTAGTACATAGTATATGAGTGAGTTGCACTGAAAAACTTAGAATTTACTGAAAAACCCGCATTACACGAAATGCACAGTGTAGTACATAGTATATGAGTGAGTTGCACTGAAAAACTTAGAATATAAGAAACGCACAATGTAGTACATAGTATATGAGTGAGTTGCACTGAAAAACTTAGAATATAAGAAACGCACAGTGTAGTACATAGTATATGAGTGAGTTGCACTGAAAAACTTAGAATATAAGAAACGCACAGTGTAGTACATAGTATATGAGTGAGTTGCACTGAAAAACTTAGAATATAAGAAACGCACAGTGTAGTACATAGTATATGAGTGAGTTGCACTCAAAAACTTAGAATATAAGAAACGCACAGTGTAGTACATAGTATATGAGTGAGTTGCACTCAAAAACTTAGAATATAAGAAACGTACAGTGTAGTACATAGTATATGAGTGAGTTGCACTCAAAAACTTAGAATATAAGAAACGCACAGTGTAGTACATAGTATATGAGTGAGTTGCACTGAAAAACTTAGAATATAAGAAACGCACAGTGTAGTACATAGTATATGAGTGAGTTGCACTGAAAAACTTAGAATATAAGAAACGCACAGTGTAGTACATAGTATATGAGTGAGTTGCACTGAAAAACTTAGAATATAAGAAACGCACAGTGTAGTACATAGTATATGAGTGAGTTGCACTGAAAAACTTAGAATATAAGAAACGCACAGTGTAGTACATAGTATATGAGTGAGTTGCACTGAAAAACTTAGAATATAAGAAACGCACAGTGTAGTACATAGTATATGAGTGAGTTGCACTGAAAAACTTAGAATATAAGAAACGCACAGTGTAGTACATAGTATATGAGTGAGTTGCACTGAAAAACTTAGAATATAAGAAACGCACAGTGTAGTACATAGTATTTGAGTGAGTTGCACTGAAAAACTTAGAATTTAAGAAACGCACAGTGTAGTACAAAGTATATGAGTGAGTTGCACTGAAAAACTTAGAATATAAGAAACGCACAGTGTAGTACATAGTATATGAGTGAGTTGCACTGAAAAACTTAGAATATAAGAAACGCACAGTGTAGTACATAGTATATGAGTGAGTTGCACTGAAAAACTTAGAATATAAGAAACGCACAGTGTAGTACATAGTATATGAGTGAGTTGCACTGAAAAACTTAGAATATGAGAAACGCTCAGTGTAGTACATAGTATATGAGTGAGTTGAATGAAAAACTTAGAATATGAGAAACGCACAGTGTAGTACATAGTATATGAGTGAGTTGCACTGAAAAACTTAGAATATAAGAAACGCACAGTGTAGTACATAGTATATGAGTGAGTTGCACTGAAAAACTTAGAATATAAGAAACGCACAGTGTAGTACATAGTATATGAGTGAGTTGCACTGAAAAACTTAGAATATAAGAAACGCACAGTGTAGTACATAGTATATGAGTGAGTTGCACTGAAAAACTTAGAATATAAGAAACGCACAGTGTAGTACATAGTATATGAGTGAGTTGCACTGAAAAACTTAGAATATAAGAAACGCACAGTGTAGTACATAGTATATGAGTGAGTTGCACTGAAAAACTTAGAATATAAGAAACGCACAGTGTAGTACATAGTATATGAGTGAGTTGCACTGAAAAACTTAGAATATAAGAAACGCACAGTGTAGTACATAGTATATGAGTGAGTTGCACTGAAAAACTTAGAATATAAGAAACGCACAGTGTAGTACATAGTATATGAGTGAGTTGCACTGAAAAACTTAGAATATAAGAAACGCACAGTGTAGTACATAGTATATGAGTGAGTTGCACTGAAAAACTTAGAATATAAGAAACGCACAGTGTAGTACATAGTATATGAGTGAGTTGCACTGAAAAACTTAGAATATAAGAAACGCACAGTGTAGTACATAGTATATGAGTGAGTTGCACTGAAAAACTTAGAATATAAGAAACGCACAGTGTAGTACATAGTATATGAGTGAGTTGCACTGAAAAACTTAGAATATAAGAAACGCACAGTGTAGTACATAGTATATGAGTGAGTTGCACTGAAAAACTTAGAATATAAGAAACGCACAGTGTAGTACATAGTATATGAGTGAGTTGCACTGAAAACTTAGAATATAAGAAACGCACAGTGTAGTACATAGTATATGAGTGAGTTGCACTGAAAAACTTAGAATATAAGAAACGCACAGTGTAGTACATAGTATATGAGTGAGTTGCACTGAAAAACTTAGAATATAAGAAACGCACAGTGTAGTACATAGTATATGAGTGAGTTGCACTGAAAAACTTAGAATATAAGAAACGCACAGTGTAGTACATAGTATATGAGTGAGTTGCACTGAAAAACTTAGAATATAAGAAACGCACAGTGTAGTACATAGTATATGAGTGAGTTGCACTGAAAAACTTAGAATGTACTGAAAAACCCGCATTACACGAAATGCACAGTGTAGTACATAGTATATGAGTGAGTTGCACTGAAAAACTTAGAATATAAGAAACGCACAGTGTAGTACATAGTATATGAGTGAGTTGCACTGAAAAACTTAGAATATAAGAAACGCACAGTGTAGTACATAGTATATGAGTGAGTTGCACTGAAAAACTTAGAATATAAGAAACGCACAGTGTAGTACATAGTATATGAGTGAGTTGCACTGAAAAACTTAGAATATAAGAAACGCACAGTGTAGTACATAGTATATGAGTGAGTTGCACTGAAAAACTTAGAATATAAGAAACGCACAGTGTAGTACATAGTATATGAGTGAGTTGCACTGAAAAACTTAGAATTTACTGAAAAACCCGCATTACACGAAATGCACAGTGTAGTACATAGTATATGAGTGAGTTGCACTGAAAAACTTAGAATATAAGAAACGCACAGTGTAGTACATAGTATATGAGTGAGTTGCACTGAAAAACTTAGAATATAAGAAACGCACAGTGTAGTACATAGTATATGAGTGAGTTGCACTGAAAAACTTAGAATATAAGAAACGCACAGTGTAGTACATAGTATATGAGTGAGTTGCACTGAAAAACTTAGAATATAAGAAACGCACAGTGTAGTACATCGTATATGAGTGAGTTGCACTGAAAAACTTAGAATATAAGAAACGCACAGTGTAGTACATAGTATATGAGTGAGTTGCACTCAAAAACTTAGAATATAAGAAACGCACAGTGTAGTACATAGTATATGAGTGAGTTGCACTGAAAAACTTAGAATTTACTGAAAAACCCGCATTACACGAAATGCACAGTGTAGTACATAGTATATGAGTGAGTTGCACTGAAAAACTTAGAATATAAGAAACGCACAATGTAGTACATAGTATATGAGTGAGTTGCACTGAAAAACTTAGAATATAAGAAACGCACAGTGTAGTACATAGTATATGAGTGAGTTGCACTGAAAAACTTAGAATATAAGAAACGCACAGTGTAGTACATAGTATATGAGTGAGTTGCACTGAAAAACTTAGAATATAAGAAACGCACAGTGTAGTACATAGTATATGAGTGAGTTGCACTGAAAAACTTAGAATATAAGAAACGCACAGTGTAGTACATAGTATATGAGTGAGTTGCACTGAAAAACTTAGAATATAAGAAACGCACAGTGTAGTACATAGTATATGAGTGAGTTGCACTGAAAAACTTAGAATATAAGAAACGCACAGTGTAGTACATAGTATATGAGTGAGTTGCACTGAAAAACTTAGAATATAAGAAACGCACAGTGTAGTACATAGTATATGAGTGAGTTGCACTGAAAAACTTAGAATATAAGAAACGCACAGTGTAGTACATAGTATATGAGTGAGTTGCACTGAAAAACTTAGAATATAAGAAACGCACAGTGTAGTACATAGTATATGAGTGAGTTGCACTGAAAACTTAGAATATAAGAAACGCACAGTGTAGTACATAGTATATGAGTGAGTTGCACTGAAAAACTTAGAATATAAGAAACGCACAGTGTAGTACATAGTATATGAGTGAGTTGCACTGAAAAACTTAGAATATAAGAAACGCACAGTGTAGTACATAGTATATGAGTGAGTTGCACTGAAAAACTTAGAATATAAGAAACGCACAGTGTAGTACATAGTATATGAGTGAGTTGCACTGAAAAACTTAGAATATAAGAAACGCACAGTGTAGTACATAGTATATGAGTGAGTTGCACTGAAAAACTTAGAATGTACTGAAAAACCCGCATTACACGAAATGCACAGTGTAGTACATAGTATATGAGTGAGTTGCACTGAAAAACTTAGAATATAAGAAACGCACAGTGTAGTACATAGTATATGAGTGAGTTGCACTGAAAAACTTAGAATATAAGAAACGCACAGTGTAGTACATAGTATATGAGTGAGTTGCACTGAAAAACTTAGAATATAAGAAACGCACAGTGTAGTACATAGTATATGAGTGAGTTGCACTGAAAAACTTAGAATATAAGAAACGCACAGTGTAGTACATAGTATATGAGTGAGTTGCACTGAAAAACTTAGAATATAAGAAACGCACAGTGTAGTACATAGTATATGAGTGAGTTGCACTGAAAAACTTAGAATTTACTGAAAAACCCGCATTACACGAAATGCACAGTGTAGTACATAGTATATGAGTGAGTTGCACTGAAAAACTTAGAATATAAGAAACGCACAGTGTAGTACATAGTATATGAGTGAGTTGCACTGAAAAACTTAGAATATAAGAAACGCACAGTGTAGTACATAGTATATGAGTGAGTTGCACTGAAAAACTTAGAATATAAGAAACGCACAGTGTAGTACATAGTATATGAGTGAGTTGCACTGAAAAACTTAGAATATAAGAAACGCACAGTGTAGTACATCGTATATGAGTGAGTTGCACTGAAAAACTTAGAATATAAGAAACGCACAGTGTAGTACATAGTATATGAGTGAGTTGCACTCAAAAACTTAGAATATAAGAAACGCACAGTGTAGTACATAGTATATGAGTGAGTTGCACTGAAAAACTTAGAATTTACTGAAAAACCCGCATTACACGAAATGCACAGTGTAGTACATAGTATATGAGTGAGTTGCACTGAAAAACTTAGAATATAAGAAACGCACAATGTAGTACATAGTATATGAGTGAGTTGCACTGAAAAACTTAGAATATAAGAAACGCACAGTGTAGTACATAGTATATGAGTGAGTTGCACTGAAAAACTTAGAATATAAGAAACGCACAGTGTAGTACATAGTATATGAGTGAGTTGCACTGAAAAACTTAGAATATAAGAAACGCACAGTGTAGTACATAGTATATGAGTGAGTTGCACTCAAAAACTTAGAATATAAAAAACGCACAGTGTAGTACATAGTATATGAGTGAGTTGCACTCAAAAACTTAGAATATAAGAAACGTACAGTGTAGTACATAGTATATGAGTGAGTTGCACTCAAAAACTTAGAATATAAGAAACGCACAGTGTAGTACATAGTATATGAGTGAGTTGCACTGAAAAACTTAGAATATAAGAAACGCACAGTGTAGTACATAGTATATGAGTGAGTTGCACTGAAAAACTTAGAATATAAGAAACGCACAGTGTAGTACATAGTATATGAGTGAGTTGCACTGAAAAACTTAGAATATAAGAAACGCACAGTGTAGTACATAGTATATGAGTGAGTTGCACTGAAAAACTTAGAATATAAGAAACGCCAGTGTAGTACATAGTATATGAGTGAGTTGCACTGAAAAACTTAGAATATAAGAAACGCACAGTGTAGTACATAGTATATGAGTGAGTTGCACTGAAAAACTTAGAATATAAGAAACGCACAGTGTAGTACATCGTATATGAGTGAGTTGCACTGAAAAACTTAGAATATAAGAAACGCACAGTGTAGTACATAGTATATGAGTGAGTTGCACTGAAAAACTTAGAATATAAGAAACGCACAGTGTAGTACATAGTATTTGAGTGAGTTGCACTGAAAAACTTAGAATTTAAGAAACGCACAGTGTAGTACAAAGTATATGAGTGAGTTGCACTGAAAAACTTAGAATATAAGAAACGCACAGTGTAGTACATAGTATATGAGTGAGTTGCACTGAAAAACTTAGAATATAAGAAACGCACAGTGTAGTACATAGTATATGAGTGAGTTGCACTGAAAAACTTAGAATATAAGAAACGCACAGTGTAGTACATAGTATATGAGTGAGTTGCACTGAAAAACTTAGAATATGAGAAACGCTCAGTGTAGTACATAGTATATGAGTGAGTTGAATGAAAAACTTAGAATATGAGAAACGCACAGTGTAGTACATAGTATATGAGTGAGTTGCACTGAAAAACTTAGAATATAAGAAACGCACAGTGTAGTACATAGTATATGAGTGAGTTGCACTGAAAAACTTAGAATATAAGAAACGCACAGTGTAGTACATAGTATATGAGTGAGTTGCACTGAAAAACTTAGAATATAAGAAACGCACAGTGTAGTACATAGTATATGAGTGAGTTGCACTGAAAAACTTAGAATATAAGAAACGCACAGTGTAGTACATAGTATATGAGTGAGTTGCACTGAAAAACTTAGAATATAAGAAACGCACAGTGTAGTACATAGTATATGAGTGAGTTGCACTGAAAAACTTAGAATATAAGAAACGCACAGTGTAGTACATAGTATATGAGTGAGTTGCACTGAAAAACTTAGAATATAAGAAACGCACAGTGTAGTACATAGTATATGAGTGAGTTGCACTGAAAAACTTAGAATATAAGAAACGCACAGTGTAGTACATAGTATATGAGTGAGTTGCACTGAAAAACTTAGAATATAAGAAACGCACAGTGTAGTACATAGTATATGAGTGAGTTGCACTGAAAAACTTAGAATATAAGAAACGCACAGTGTAGTACATAGTATATGAGTGAGTTGCACTGAAAAACTTAGAATATAAGAAACGCACAGTGTAGTACATAGTATATGAGTGAGTTGCACTGAAAAACTTAGAATATAAGAAACGCACAGTGTAGTACATAGTATATGAGTGAGTTGCACTGAAAAACTTAGAATATAAGAAACGCACAGTGTAGTACATAGTATATGAGTGAGTTGCACTGAAAAACTTAGAATATAAGAAACGCACAGTGTAGTACATAGTATATGAGTGAGTTGCACTGAAAACTTAGAATATAAGAAACGCACAGTGTAGTACATAGTATATGAGTGAGTTGCACTGAAAAACTTAGAATATAAGAAACGCACAGTGTAGTACATAGTATATGAGTGAGTTGCCCTGAAAAACTTAGAATATAAGAAACGCACAGTGTAGTACATAGTATATGAGTGAGTTGCACTGAAAAACTTAGAATATAAGAAACGCACAGTGTAGTACATAGTATATGAGTGAGTTGCACTGAAAAACTTAGAATATAAGAAACGCACAGTGTAGTACATAGTATATGAGTGAGTTGCACTGAAAAACTTAGAATGTACTGAAAAACCCGCATTACACGAAATGCACAGTGTAGTACATAGTATATGAGTGAGTTGCACTGAAAAACTTAGAATATAAGAAACGCACAGTGTAGTACATAGTATATGAGTGAGTTGCACTGAAAAACTTAGAATATAAGAAACGCACAGTGTAGTACATAGTATATGAGTGAGTTGCACTGAAAAACTTAGAATATAAGAAACGCACAGTGTAGTACATAGTATATGAGTGAGTTGCACTGAAAAACTTAGAATATAAGAAACGCACAGTGTAGTACATAGTATATGAGTGAGTTGCACTGAAAAACTTAGAATATAAGAAACGCACAGTGTAGTACATAGTATATGAGTGAGTTGCACTGAAAAACTTAGAATTTACTGAAAAACCCGCATTACACGAAATGCACAGTGTAGTACATAGTATATGAGTGAGTTGCACTGAAAAACTTAGAATATAAGAAACGCACAGTGTAGTACATAGTATATGAGTGAGTTGCACTGAAAAACTTAGAATATAAGAAACGCACAGTGTAGTACATAGTATATGAGTGAGTTGCACTGAAAAACTTAGAATATAAGAAACGCTCAGTGTAGTACATAGTATATGAGTGAGTTGCACTGAAAAACTTAGAATTTAAGAAACGGACAGTGTAGTACATAGTATATGAGTGAGTTGCACTGAAAAACTTAGAATATAAGAAACGCACAGTGTAGTACATAGTATATGAGTGAGTTGCACTGAAAAACTTAGAATATAAGAAACGCACAGTGTAGTACATAGTATATGAGTGAGTTGCACTGAAAAACTTAGAATATAAGAAACGCACAGTGTAGTACATAGTATATGAGTGAGTTGCTTGAAAAACTTAGAATATAAGAAACGCACAGTGTAGTACATAGTATATGAGTGAGTTGCACTGAAAAACTTAGAATATAAGAAACGCACAGTGTAGTACATAGTATATGAGTGAGTTGCACTGAAAAACTTAGAATATAAGAAACGAACAGTGTAGTACATAGTATATGAGTGAGTTGCACTGAAAAACTTAGAATATAAGAAACGCACAGTGTAGTACATAGTATATGAGTGAGTTGCACTGAAAAACTTAGAATATAAGAAACGCACAGTGTAGTACATAGTATATGAGTGAGTTGCACTCAAAAACTTAGAATATAAGAAACGCACAGTGTAGTACATAGTATATGAGTGAGTTGCACTGAAAAACTTAGAATATAAGAAACGCACAGTGTAGTACATAGTATATGAGTGAGTTGCACTGAAAAACTTAGAATATAAGAAACGCACAGTGTAGTACATAGTATATGAGTGAGTTGCACTGAAAAACTTAGAATATAAGAAACGCACAGTGTAGTACATAGTATATGAGTGAGTTGCACTGAAAAACTTAGAATATAAGAAACGCACAGTGTAGTACATAGTATATGAGTGAGTTGCACTGAAAAACTTAGAATATAAGAAACGCACAGTGTAGTACATAGTATATGAGTGAGTTGCACTGAAAACTTAGAATATAAGAAACGCACAGTGTAGTACATAGTATATGAGTGAGTTGCACTGAAAAACTTAGAATATAAGAAACGCACAGTGTAGTACATAGTATATGAGTGAGTTGCACTGAAAAACTTAGAATATAAGAAACGCACAGTGTAGTACATAGTATATGAGTGAGTTGCACTGAAAAACTTAGAATATAAGAAACGCACAGTGTAGTACATAGTATATGAGTGAGTTGCACTGAAAAACTTAGAATATAAGAAACGCACAGTGTAGTACATAGTATATGAGTGAGTTGCACTGAAAAACTTAGAATGTACTGAAAAACCCGCATTACACGAAATGCACAGTGTAGTACATAGTATATGAGTGAGTTGCACTGAAAAACTTAGAATATAAGAAACGCACAGTGTAGTACATAGTATATGAGTGAGTTGCACTGAAAAACTTAGAATATAAGAAACGCACAGTGTAGTACATAGTATATGAGTGAGTTGCACTGAAAAACTTAGAATATAAGAAACGCACAGTGTAGTACATAGTATATGAGTGAGTTGCACTGAAAAACTTAGAATATAAGAAACGCACAGTGTAGTACATAGTATATGAGTGAGTTGCACTGAAAAACTTAGAATATAAGAAACGCACAGTGTAGTACATAGTATATGAGTGAGTTGCACTGAAAAACTTAGTATTTACTGAAAAACCCGCATTACACGAAATGCACAGTGTAGTACATAGTATATGAGTGAGTTGCACTGAAAAACTTAGAATATAAGAAACGCACAGTGTAGTACATAGTATATGAGTGAGTTGCACTGAAAAACTTAGAATATAAGAAACGCACAGTGTAGTACATAGTATATGAGTGAGTTGCACTGAAAAACTTAGAATATAAGAAACGCACAGTGTAGTACATAGTATATGAGTGAGTTGCACTGAAAAACTTAGAATATAAGAAACGCTCAGTGTAGTACATAGTATATGAGTGAGTTGCACTGAAAAACTTAGAATTTAAGAAACGGACAGTGTAGTACATAGTATATGAGTGAGTTGCACTGAAAAACTTAGAATATAAGAAACGCACAGTGTAGTACATAGTATATGAGTGAGTTGCACTGAAAAACTTAGAATATAAGAAACGCACAGTGTAGTACATAGTATATGAGTGAGTTGCACTGAAAAACTTAGAATATAAGAAACGCACAGTGTAGTACATAGTATATGAGTGAGTTGCTTGAAAAACTTAGAATATAAGAAACGCACAGTGTAGTACATAGTATATGAGTGAGTTGCACTGAAAAACTTAGAATATAAGAAACGCACAGTGTAGTACATAGTATATGAGTGAGTTGCACTGAAAAACTTAGAATATAAGAAACGCACAGTGTAGTACATAGTATATGAGTGAGTTGCACTGAAAAACTTAGAATATAAGAAACGCACAGTGTAGTACATAGTATATGAGTGAGTTGCACTGAAAAACTTAGAATATAAGAAACGCACAGTGTAGTACATAGTATATGAGTGAGTTGCACTCAAAAACTTAGAATATAAGAAACGCACAGTGTAGTACATAGTATATGAGTGAGTTGCACTGAAAAACTTAGAATATAAGAAACGCACAGTGTAGTACATAGTATATGAGTGAGTTGCACTGAAAAACTTAGAATATAAGAAACGCACAGTGTAGTACATAGTATATGAGTGAGTTGCACTCAAAAACTTAGAATATAAGAAACGCACAGTGTAGTACATAGTATATGAGTGAGTTGCACTGAAAAACTTAGAATATAAGAAACGCACAGTGTAGTACATAGTATATGAGTGAGTTGCACTGAAAAACTTAGAATATAAGAAACGCACAGTGTAGTACATAGTATATGAGTGAGTTGCACTGAAAAACTTAGAATTTAAGAAACGCACAGTGTAGTACATAGTATATGAGTGAGTTGCACTGAAAAACTTAGAATATAAGAAACGCACAGTGTAGTACATAGTATATGAGTGAGTTGCACTGAAAAACTTAGAATATAAGAAACGCACAGTGTAGTACATAGTATATGAGTGAGTTGCACTGAAAACTTAGAATATAAGAAACGCACAGTGTAGTACATAGTATATGAGTGAGTTGCACTGAAAAACTTAGAATATAAGAAACGCACAGTGTAGTACATAGTATATGAGTGAGTTGCACTGAAAAACTTAGAATATAAGAAACGCACAGTGTAGTACATAGTATATGAGTGAGTTGCACTGAAAAACTTAGAATATAAGAAACGCACAGTGTAGTACATAGTATATGAGTGAGTTGCACTGAAAAACTTAGAATATAAGAAACGCACAGTGTAGTACATAGTATATGAGTGAGTTGCACTGAAAAACTTAGAATATAAGAAACGCACAGTGCAGTACATAGTATATGAGTGAGTTCCACTCAAAAACTTAGAATGTACTGAAAAACCCGCATTACACGAAATGCACAGTGTAGTACATAGTATATGAGTGAGTTGCACTGAAAAACTTAGAATATAAGAAACGCACAGTGTAGTACATAGTATATGAGTGAGTTGCACTGAAAAACTTAGAATATAAGAAACGCACAGTGTAGTACATAGTATATGAGTGAGTTGCACTGAAAAACTTAGAATATAAGAAACGCACAGTGTAGTACATAGTATATGAGTGAGTTGCACTGAAAAACTTAGAATATAAGAAACGCACAGTGTAGTACATAGTATATGAGTGAGTTGCACTGAAAAACTTAGAATATAAGAAACGCACAGTGTAGTACATAGTATATGAGTGAGTTGCACTGAAAAACTTAGAATTTACTGAAAAACCCGCATTACACGAAATGCACAGTGTAGTACATAGTATATGAGTGAGTTGCACTGAAAAACTTAGAATATAAGAAACGCACAGTGTAGTACATAGTATATGAGTGAGTTGCACAGAAAAAATTAGAATATAAGAAACGCACAGTGTAGTACATAGTATATGAGTGAGTTGCACTGAAAAACTTAGAATATAAGAAACGCTCAGTGTAGTACATAGTATATGAGTGAGTTGCACTGAAAAACTTAGAATTTAAGAAACGGACAGTGTAGTACATAGTATATGAGTGAGTTGCCCTGAAAAACTTAGAATATAAGAAACGCACAGTGTAGTACATAGTATATGAGTGAGTTGCACTGAAAAACTTAGAATATAAGAAACGCACAGTGTAGTACATCGTATATGAGTGAGTTGCACTGAAAAACTTAGAATATAAGAAACGCACAGTGTAGTACCTAGTATATGAGTGAGTTGCACTCAAAAACTTAGAATATAAGAAACGCACAGTGTAGTACATAGTATATGAGTGAGTTGCACTGAAAAACTTAGAATTTACTGAAAAACCCGCATTACACGAAATGCACAGTGTAGTACATAGTATATGAGTGAGTTGCACTGAAAAACTTAGAATATAAGAAACGCACAATGTAGTACATAGTATATGAGTGAGTTGCACTGAAAAACTTAGAATATAAGAAACGCACAGTGTAGTACATAGTATATGAGTGAGTTGCACTGAAAACTTAGAATATAAGAAACGCACAGTGTAGTACATAGTATATGAGTGAGTTGCACTGAAAAAATTAGAATATAAGAAACGCACAGTGTAGTACATAGTATATGAGTGAGTTGCACTGAAAAACTTAGAATATAAGAAACGCACAGTGTAGTACATAGTATATGAGTGAGTTGCACTGAAAAACTTAGAATATAAGAAACGCACAGTGTAGTACATAGTATATGAGTGAGTTGCACTGAAAAACTTAGAATATAAGAAACGCACAGTGTAGTACATAGTATATGAGTGAGTTGCACTGAAAAACTTAGAATATAAGAAACGCACAGTGTAGTACATAGTATATGAGTGAGTTGCACTCAAAAACTTAGAATATAAGAAACGCACAGTGTAGTACATAGTATATGAGTGAGTTGCACTGAAAAACTTAGAATATAAGAAACGCACAGTGTAGTACATAGTATATGAGTGAGTTGCACTGAAAAACTTAGAATATAAGAAACGCACAGTGTAGTACATAGTATATGAGTGAGTTGCACTCAAAAACTTAGAATATAAGAAACGCACAGTGTAGTACATAGTATATGAGTGAGTTGCACTGAAAAACTTAGAATATAAGAAACGCACAGTGTAGTACATAGTATATGAGTGAGTTGCACTGAAAAACTTAGAATATAAGAAACGCACAGTGTAGTACATAGTATATGAGTGAGTTGCACTGAAAAACTTAGAATTTAAGAAACGCACAGTGTAGTACATAGTATATGAGTGAGTTGCACTGAAAAACTTAGAATATAAGAAACGCACAGTGTAGTACATAGTATATGAGTGAGTTGCACTGAAAAACTTAGAATATAAGAAACGCACAGTGTAGTACATAGTATATGAGTGAGTTGCACTGAAAAACTTAGAATATAAGAAACGCACAGTGTAGTACATAGTATATGAGTGAGTTGCTTGAAAAACTTAGAATATAAGAAACGCACAGTGTAGTACATAGTATATGAGTGAGTTGCACTGAAAAACTTAGAATATAAGAAACGCACAGTGTAGTACATAGTATATGAGTGAGTTGCACTGAAAAACTTAGAATATAAGAAACGCACAGTGTAGTACATAGTATATGAGTGAGTTGCACTGAAAAACTTAGAATATAAGAAACGCACAGTGTAGTACATAGTATATGAGTGAGTTGCACTGAAAAACTTAGAATATAAGAAACGCACAGTGTAGTACATAGTATATGAGTGAGTTGCACTCAAAAACTTAGAATATAAGAAACGCACAGTGTAGTACATAGTATATGAGTGAGTTGCACTGAAAAACTTAGAATATAAGAAACGCACAGTGTAGTACATAGTATATGAGTGAGTTGCACTGAAAAACTTAGAATATAAGAAACGCACAGTGTAGTACATAGTATATGAGTGAGTTGCACTCAAAAACTTAGAATATAAGAAACGCACAGTGTAGTACATAGTATATGAGTGAGTTGCACTGAAAAACTTAGAATATAAGAAACGCACAGTGTAGTACATAGTATATGAGTGAGTTGCACTGAAAAACTTAGAATATAAGAAACGCACAGTGTAGTACATAGTATATGAGTGAGTTGCACTGAAAAACTTAGAATTTAAGAAACGCACAGTGTAGTACATAGTATATGAGTGAGTTGCACTGAAAAACTTAGAATATAAGAAACGCACAGTGTAGTACATAGTATATGAGTGAGTTGCACTGAAAAACTTAGAATATAAGAAACGCACAGTGTAGTACATAGTATATGAGTGAGTTGCACTGAAAAACTTAGAATATAAGAAACGCACAGTGTAGTACATAGTATATGAGTGAGTTGCACTGAAAAACTTAGAATATAAGAAACGCACAGTGTAGTACATAGTATATGAGTGAGTTGCACTGAAAAACTTAGAATATAAGAAACGCACAGTGCAGTACATAGTATATGAGTGAGTTCCACTCAAAAACTTAGAATGTACTGAAAAACCCGCATTACACGAAATGCACAGTGTAGTACATAGTATATGAGTGAGTTGCACTGAAAAACTTAGAATATAAGAAACGCACAGTGTAGTACATAGTATATGAGTGAGTTGCACTGAAAAACTTAGAATATAAGAAACGCACAGTGTAGTACATAGTATATGAGTGAGTTGCACTGAAAAACTTAGAATATAAGAAACGCACAGTGTAGTACATAGTATATGAGTGAGTTGCACTGAAAAACTTAGAATATAAGAAACGCACAGTGTAGTACATAGTATATGAGTGAGTTGCACTGAAAAACTTAGAATATAAGAAACGCACAGTGTAGTACATAGTATATGAGTGAGTTGCACTGAAAAACTTAGAATTTACTGAAAAACCCGCATTACACGAAATGCACAGTGTAGTACATAGTATATGAGTGAGTTGCACTGAAAAACTTAGAATATAAGAAACGCACAGTGTAGTACATAGTATATGAGTGAGTTGCACTGAAAAACTTAGAATATAAGAAACGCACAGTGTAGTACATAGTATATGAGTGAGTTGCACTGAAAAACTTAGAATATAAGAAACGCTCAGTGTAGTACATAGTATATGAGTGAGTTGCACTGAAAAACTTAGAATTTAAGAAACGGACAGTGTAGTACATAGTATATGAGTGAGTTGCCCTGAAAAACTTAGAATATAAGAAACGCACAGTGTAGTACATAGTATATGAGTGAGTTGCACTGAAAAACTTAGAATATAAGAAACGCACATTGTAGTACATAGTATATGAGTGAGTTGCACTGAAAAACTTAGAATATAAGAAACGCACAGTGTAGTACATCGTATATGAGTGAGTTGCACTGAAAAACTTAGAATATAAGAAACGCACAGTGTAGTACCTAGTATATGAGTGAGTTGCACTCAAAAACTTAGAATATAAGAAACGCACAGTGTAGTACATAGTATATGAGTGAGTTGCACTGAAAAACTTAGAATTTACTGAAAAACCCGCATTACACGAAATGCACAGTGTAGTACATAGTATATGAGTGAGTTGCACTGAAAAACTTAGAATATAAGAAACGCACAATGTAGTACATAGTATATGAGTGAGTTGCACTGAAAAACTTAGAATATAAGAAACGCACAGTGTAGTACATAGTATATGAGTGAGTTGCACTGAAAACTTAGAATATAAGAAACGCACAGTGTAGTACATAGTATATGAGTGAGTTGCACTGAAAAACTTAGAATATAAGAAACGCACAGTGTAGTACATAGTATATGAGTGAGTTGCACTGAAAAACTTAGAATATAAGAAACGCACAGTGTAGTACATAGTATATGAGTGAGTTGCACTGAAAAACTTAGAATATAAGAAACGCACAGTGTAGTACATAGTATATGAGTGAGTTGCACTGAAAAACTTAGAATATAAGAAACGCACAGTGCAGTACATAGTATATGAGTGAGTTCCACTCAAAAACTTAGAATGTACTGAAAAACCCGCATTACACGAAATGCACAGTGTAGTACATAGTATATGAGTGAGTTGCACTGAAAAACTTAGAATATAAGAAACGCACAGTGTAGTACATAGTATATGAGTGAGTTGCACTGAAAAACTTAGAATATAAGAAACGCACAGTGTAGTACATAGTATATGAGTGAGTTGCACTGAAAAACTTAGAATATAAGAAACGCACAGTGTAGTACATAGTATATGATCGAGTTGCACTGAAAAACTTAGAATATAAGAAACGCACAGTGTAGTACATAGTATATGAGTGAGTTGCACTGAAAAACTTAGAATATAAGAAACGCACAGTGTAGTACATAGTATATGAGTGAGTTGCACTGAAAAACTTAGAATATAAGAAACGCACAGTGTAGTACATAGTATATGAGTGAGTTGCACTGAAAAACTTAGAATATAAGAAACGCACAGTGTAGTACATAGTATATGAGTGAGTTGCACTGAAAAACTTAGAATATAAGAAACGCACAGTGTAGTACATAGTATATGAGTGAGTTGCACTCAAAAACTTAGAATATAAGAAACGCACAGTGTAGTACATAGTATATGAGTGAGTTGCACTGAAAAACTTAGAATATAAGAAACGCACAGTGTAGTACATAGTATATGAGTGAGTTGCACTGAAAAACTTAGAATATAAGAAACGCACAGTGTAGTACATAGTATATGAGTGAGTTGCACTCAAAAACTTAGAATATAAGAAACGCACAGTGTAGTACATAGTATATGAGTGAGTTGCACTGAAAAACTTAGAATATAAGAAACGCACAGTGTAGTACATAGTATATGAGTGAGTTGCACTGAAAAACTTAGAATATAAGAAACGCACAGTGTAGTACATAGTATATGAGTGAGTTGCACTGAAAAACTTAGAATTTAAGAAACGCACAGTGTAGTACATAGTATATGAGTGAGTTGCACTGAAAAACTTAGAATATAAGAAACGCACAGTGTAGTACATAGTATATGAGTGAGTTGCACTGAAAAACTTAGAATATAAGAAACGCACAGTGTAGTACATAGTATATGAGTGAGTTGCACTGAAAAACTTAGAATATAAGAAACGCACAGTGTAGTACATAGTATATGAGTGAGTTGCACTGAAAAACTTAGAATATAAGAAACGCACAGTGTAGTACATAGTATATGAGTGAGTTGCACTGAAAAACTTAGAATATAAGAAACGCACAGTGTAGTACATAGTATATGAGTGAGTTGCACTGAAAAACTTAGAATATAAGAAACGCACAGTGTAGTACATAGTATATGAGTGAGTTGCACTGAAAAACTTAGAATTTACTGAAAAACCCGCATTACACGAAATGCACAGTGTAGTACATAGTATATGAGTGAGTTGCACTGAAAAACTTAGAATATAAGAAACGCACAGTGTAGTACATAGTATATGAGTGAGTTGCACTGAAAAACTTAGAATATAAGAAACGCACAGTGTAGTACATAGTATATGAGTGAGTTGCACTGAAAAACTTAGAATATAAGAAACGCTCAGTGTAGTACATAGTATATGAGTGAGTTGCACTGAAAAACTTAGAATTTAAGAAACGGACAGTGTAGTACATAGTATATGAGTGAGTTGCCCTGAAAAACTTAGAATATAAGAAACGCACAGTGTAGTACATAGTATATGAGTGAGTTGCACTGAAAAACTTAGAATATAAGAAACGCACAGTGTAGTACATAGTATATGAGTGAGTTGCACTGAAAAACTTAGAATATAAGAAACGCACAGTGTAGTACATCGTATATGAGTGAGTTGCACTGAAAAACTTAGAATATAAGAAACGCACAGTGTAGTACCTAGTATATGAGTGAGTTGCACTCAAAAACTTAGAATATAAGAAACGCACAGTGTAGTACATAGTATATGAGTGAGTTGCACTGAAAAACTTAGAATTTACTGAAAAACCCGCATTACACGAAATGCACAGTGTAGTACATAGTATATGAGTGAGTTGCACTGAAAAACTTAGAATATAAGAAACGCACAATGTAGTACATAGTATATGAGTGAGTTGCACTGAAAAACTTAGAATATAAGAAACGCACAGTGTAGTACATAGTATATGAGTGAGTTGCACTGAAAACTTAGAATATAAGAAACGCACAGTGTAGTACATAGTATATGAGTGAGTTGCACTGAAAAACTTAGAATATAAGAAACGCACAGTGTAGTACATAGTATATGAGTGAGTTGCACTGAAAAACTTAGAATATAAGAAACGCACAGTGTAGTACATAGTATATGAGTGAGTTGCACTGAAAAACTTAGAATATAAGAAACGCACAGTGTAGTACATAGTATATGAGTGAGTTGCACTGAAAAACTTAGAATATAAGAAACGCACAGTGCAGTACATAGTATATGAGTGAGTTCCACTCAAAAACTTAGAATGTACTGAAAAACCCGCATTACACGAAATGCACAGTGTAGTACATAGTATATGAGTGAGTTGCACTGAAAAACTTAGAATATAAGAAACGCACAGTGTAGTACATAGTATATGAGTGAGTTGCACTGAAAAACTTAGAATATAAGAAACGCACAGTGTAGTACATAGTATATGAGTGAGTTGCACTGAAAAACTTAGAATATAAGAAACGCACAGTGTAGTACATAGTATATGATCGAGTTGCACTGAAAAACTTAGAATATAAGAAACGCACAGTGTAGTACATAGTATATGAGTGAGTTGCACTGAAAAACTTAGAATATAAGAAACGCACAGTGTAGTACATAGTATATGAGTGAGTTGCACTGAAAAACTTAGAATATAAGAAACGCACAGTGTAGTACATAGTATATGAGTGAGTTGCACTGAAAAACTTAGAATATAAGAAACGCACAGTGTAGTACATAGTATATGAGTGAGTTGCACTGAAAAACTTAGAATATAAGAAACGCACAGTGTAGTACATAGTATATGAGTGAGTTGCACTCAAAAACTTAGAATATAAGAAACGCACAGTGTAGTACATAGTATATGAGTGAGTTGCACTGAAAAACTTAGAATATAAGAAACGCACAGTGTAGTACATAGTATATGAGTGAGTTGCACTGAAAAACTTAGAATATAAGAAACGCACAGTGTAGTACATAGTATATGAGTGAGTTGCACTCAAAAACTTAGAATATAAGAAACGCACAGTGTAGTACATAGTATATGAGTGAGTTGCACTGAAAAACTTAGAATATAAGAAACGCACAGTGTAGTACATAGTATATGAGTGAGTTGCACTGAAAAACTTAGAATATAAGAAACGCACAGTGTAGTACATAGTATATGAGTGAGTTGCACTGAAAAACTTAGAATTTAAGAAACGCACAGTGTAGTACATAGTATATGAGTGAGTTGCACTGAAAAACTTAGAATATAAGAAACGCACAGTGTAGTACATAGTATATGAGTGAGTTGCACTGAAAAACTTAGAATATAAGAAACGCACAGTGTAGTACATAGTATATGAGTGAGTTGCACTGAAAAACTTAGAATATAAGAAACGCACAGTGTAGTACATAGTATATGAGTGAGTTGCACTGAAAAACTTAGAATATAAGAAACGCACAGTGTAGTACATAGTATATGAGTGAGTTGCACTGAAAAACTTAGAATATAAGAAACGCACAGTGTAGTACATAGTATATGAGTGAGTTGCACTGAAAAACTTAGAATATAAGAAACGCACAGTGTAGTACATAGTATATGAGTGAGTTGCACTGAAAAACTTAGAATATAAGAAACGCACAGTGTAGTACATAGTATATGAGTGAGTTGCACTGAAAAACTTAGAATATAAGAAACGCACAGTGTAGTACATAGTATATGAGTGAGTTGCACTGAAAAACTTAGAATATAAGAAACGCACAGTGCAGTACATAGTATATGAGTGAGTTGCACTGAAAAACTTAGAATTTACTGAAAAACCCGCATTACACGAAATGCACAGTGTAGTACATAGTATATGAGTGAGTTGCACTGAAAAACTTAGAATATAAGAAACGCACAGTGTAGTACATAGTATATGAGTGAGTTGCACTGAAAAACTTAGAATATAAGAAACGCACAGTGTAGTACATAGTATATGAGTGAGTTGCACTGAAAAACTTAGAATATAAGAAACGCTCAGTGTAGTACATAGTATATGAGTGAGTTGCACTGAAAAACTTAGAATTTAAGAAACGCTCAGTGTAGTACATAGTATATGAGTGAGTTGCACTGAAAAACTTAGAATATAAGAAACGCACAGTGTAGTACATAGTATATGAGTGAGTTGCACTGAAAAACTTAGAATTTACTGAAAAACCCGCATTACATGAAATGCACAGTGTAGTACATAGTATATGAGTGAGTTGCACTGAAAAACTTAGAATATAAGAAACGCAAAGTGTAGTACATAGTATATGAGTGAGTTGCACTGAAAAACTTAGAATATAAGAAACGCACAGTGTAGTACATAGTATATGAGTGAGTTGCACTGAAAAACTTAGAATATAAGAAACGCACAGTGTAGTACATAGTATATGAGTGAGTTGCACTGAAAAACTTAGAATATAAGAAACGCTCAGTGTAGTACATAGTATATGAGTGAATTGCACTGAAAAACTTAGAATTTAAGAAACGCTCAGTGTAGTACATAGTATATGAGTGAGTTGCACTGAAAAACTTAGAATATAAGAAACGCACAGTGTAGTACATAGTATATGAGTGAGTTGCACTGAAAAACTTAGAATTTACTGAAAAACCCGCATTACATGAAATGCACAGTGTAGTACATAGTATATGAGTGAGTTGCACTGAAAAACTTAGAATATAAGAAACGCACAGTGTAGTACATTGTATATGAGTGAGTTGCACTGAAAAACTTAGAATATAAGAAACGCACAGTGTAGTACATAGTATATGAGTGAGTTGCACTGAAAAACTTAGAATATAAGAAACGCACAGTGTAGTACATAGTATATGAGTGAGTTGCACTGAAAAACTTAGAATATAAGAAACGCACAGTGTAGTACATAGTATATGAGTGAGTTGCACTGAAAAACTTAGAATATAAGAAACGCACAGTGTAGAACATAGTATATGAGTGAGTTGCACTGAAAAACTTAGAATATAAGAAACGCACAGTGTAGTACATCGTATATGAGTGAGTTGCACTGAAAAACTTAGAATATAAGAAACGCACAGTGTAGTACATAGTATATGAGTGAGTTGCACTGAAAAACTTAGAATATAAGAAACGCACAGTGTAGTACATAGTATATGAGTGAGTTGCACTGAAAAACTTAGAATTTACTGAAAAACCCGCATTACACGAAATGCACAGTGTAGTACATAGTATATGAGTGAGTTGCACTGAAAAACTTAGAATATAAGAAACGCACAATGTAGTACATAGTATATGAGTGAGTTGCACTGAAAAACTTAGAATATAAGAAACGCACAGTGTAGTACATAGTATATGAGTGAGTTGCACTGAAAAACTTAGAATATAAGAAACGCACAGTGTAGTACATAGTATATGAGTGAGTTGCACTGAAAAACTTAGAATATAAGAAACGCACAGTGTAGTACATAGTATATGAGTGAGTTGCACTCAAAAACTTAGAATATAAGAAACGCACAGTGTAGTACATAGTATATGAGTGAGTTGCACTCAAAAACTTAGAATATAAGAAACGCACAGTGTAGTACATAGTATATGAGTGAGTTGCACTGAAAAACTTAGAATATAAGAAACGCACAGTGTAGTACATAGTATATGAGTGAGTTGCACTGAAAAACTTAGAATATAAGAAACGCTCAGTGTAGTACATAGTATATGAGTGAGTTGCACTAAAAAACTTAGAATATAAGAAACGCACAGTGTAGTACATAGTATATGAGTGAGTTGCACTGAAAAACTTAGAATATAAGAAACGCACAGTGTAGTACATAGTATATGAGTGAGTTGCACTGAAAAACTTAGAATATAAGAAACGCACAGTGTAGTACATAGTATATGAGTGAGTTGCACTGAAAAACTTAGAATATAAGAAACGCACAGTGTAGTACATAGTATATGAGTGAGTTGCACTGAAAAACTTAGAATATAAGAAACGCACAGTGTAGTACATAGTATATGAGTGAGTTGCACTGAAAAACTTAGAATTTACTGAAAAACCCGCATTACACGAAATGCACAGTGTAGTACATAGTATATGAGTGAGTTGCACTGAAAAACTTAGAATATAAGAAACGCACAGTGTAGTACATAGTATATGAGTGAGTTGCACTGAAAAACTTAGAATATAAGAAACGCACAGTGTAGTACATAGTATATGAGTGAGTTGCACTGAAAAACTTAGAATATAAGAAACGCACAGTGTAGTACATAGTATATGACTGAGTTGCACTGAAAAACTTAGAATATAAGAAACGCTCAGTGTAGTACATAGTATATGAGTGAGTTGAATGAAAAACTTAGAATTTAAGAAACGGACAGTGTAGTACATAGTATATGAGTGAGTTGCACTGAAAAACTTAGAATATAAGAAACGCACAGTGTAGTACTTAGTATATGAGTGAGTTGCACTGAAAAACTTAGAATTTAAGAAACGCACAGTGTAGTACATAGAATATGAGTGAGTTGCACTGAAAAACTTAGAATATAAGAAACGCACAGTGTAGTACATAGTATATGAGTGAGTTGCACTGAAAAACTTAGAATATAAGAAACGCACAGTGTAGTACATAGTATATGAGTGAGTTGCACTGAAAAACTTAGAATATAAGAAACGCACAGTGTAGTACATAGTATTTGAGTGAGTTGCACTGAAAAACTTAGAATTTAAGAAACGCACAGTGTAGTACAAAGTATATGAGTGAGTTGCACTGAAAAACTTAGAATATAAGAAACGCACAGTGTAGTATATAGTATATGAGTGAGTTGCACTGAAAAACTTAGAATATAAGAAACGCACAGTGTAGTACATAGTATATGAGTGAGTTGCACTGAAAAACTTAGAATATAAGAAACGCACAGTGTAGTACATAGTATATGAGTGAGTTGCACTGAAAAACTTAGAATATAAGAAACGCTCAGTGTAGTACATAGTATATGAGTGAGTTGAATGAAAAACTTAGAATATAAGAAACGCACAGTGTAGTACATAGTATATGAGTGAGTTGCACTGAAAAACTTAGAATATAAGAAACGCACAGTGTAGTACATAGTATATGAGTGAGTTGCACTGAAAAACTTAGAATATAAGAAACGCACAGTGTAGTACATAGTATATGAGTGAGTTGCACTGAAAAACTTAGAATATAAGAAACGCACAGTGTAGTACATCGTATATGAGTGAGTTGCACTGAAAAACTTAGAATATAAGAAACGCACAGTGTAGTACATAGTATATGAGTGAGTTGCACTGAAAAACTTAGAATATAAGAAACGCACAGTGTAGTACATAGTATATGAGTGAGTTGCACTGAAAAACTTAGAATATAAGAAACGCACAGTGTAGTACATAGTATATGAGTGAGTTGCACTGAAAAACTTAGAATATAAGAAACGCACAGTGTAGTACATAGTATATGAGTGAGTTGCACTGAAAAACTTAGAATATAAGAAACGCACAGTGTAGTACATAGTATATGAGTGAGTTGCACTGAAAAACTTAGAATATAAGAAACGCACAGTGTAGTACATAGTATATGAGTGAGTTGCACTGAAAAACTTAGAATATAAGAAACGCACAGTGTAGTACATAGTATATGAGTGAGTTGCACTGAAAAACTTAGAATATAAGAAACGCACAGTGTAGTACATAGTATATGAGTGAGTTGCACTGAAAAACTTAGAATATAAGAAACGCACAGTGTAGTACATAGTATATGAGTGAGTTGCACTGAAAAACTTAGAATATAAGAAACGCACAGTGTAGTACATAGTATATGAGTGAGTTGCACTGAAAAACTTAGAATATAAGAAACGCACAGTGTAGTACATAGTATATGAGTGAGTTGCACTGAAAAACTTAGAATATAAGAAACGCACAGTGTAGTACATAGTATATGAGTGAGTTGCACTGAAAAACTTAGAATATAAGAAACGCACAGTGTAGTACATAGTATATGAGTGAGTTGCACTGAAAATTTAGAATATAAGAAACGCACAGTGTAGTACATAGTATATGAGTGAGTTGCACTGAAAAACTTAGAATATAAGAAACGCACAGTGTAGTACATAGTATATGAGTGAGTTGCACTGAAAAACTTAGAATATAAGAAACGCACAGTGTAGTACATAGTATATGAGTGAGTTGCACTGAAAAACTTAGAATATAAGAAACGCACAGTGTAGTACATAGTATATGAGTGAGTTGCACTCAAAAACTTAGAATGTACTGAAAAACCCGCATTACACGAAATGCACAGTGTAGTACATAGTATATGAGTGAGTTGCACTGAAAAACTTAGAATATAAGAAACGCACAGTGTAGTACATAGTATATGAGTGAGTTGCACTGAAAAACTTAGAATATAAGAAACGCACAGTGTAGTACATAGTATATGAGTGAGTTGCACTGAAAAACTTAGAATATAAGAAACGCACAGTGTAGTACATAGTATATGAGTGAGTTGCACTGAAAAACTTAGAATATAAGAAACGCACAGTGTAGTACATAGTATATGAGTGAGTTGCACTGAAAAACTTAGAATTTACTGAAAAACCCGCATTACACGAAATGCACAGTGTAGTACATAGTATATGAGTGAGTTGCACTGAAAAACTTAGAATATAAGAAACGCACAGTGTAGTACATAGTATATGAGTGAGTTGCACTGAAAAACTTAGAATATAAGAAACGCACAGTGTAGTACATAGTATATGAGTGAGTTGCACTGAAAAACTTAGAATATAAGAAACGCACAGTGTAGTACATAGTATATGAGTGAGTTGCACTGAAAAACTTAGAATATAAGAAACGCTCAGTGTAGTACATAGTATATGAGTGAGTTGCACTGAAAAACTTAGAATTTAAGAAACGGACAGTGTAGTACATAGTATATGAGTGAGTTGCACTGAAAAACTTAGAATATAAGAAACGCACAGTGTAGTACATAGTATATGAGTGAGTTGCACTGAAAAACTTAGAATATAAGAAACGCACAGTGTAGTACATAGTATATGAGTGAGTTGCACTGAAAAACTTAGAATATAAGAAACGCACAGTGTAGTACATAGTATATGAGTGAGTTGCACTGAAAAACTTAGAATTTACTGAAAAACCCGCATTACACGAAATGCACAGTGTAGTACATAGTATATGAGTGAGTTGCACTGAAAAACTTAGAATATAAGAAACGCACAGTGTAGTACATAGTATATGAGTGAGTTGCACTGAAAAACTTAGAATATAAGAAACGCACAGTGTAGTACATAGTATATGAGTGAGTTCCACTGAAAAACTTAGAATATAAGAAACGCACAGTGTAGTACATAGTATATGACTGAGTTGCACTGAAAAACTTAGAATATAAGAAACGCTCAGTGTAGTACATAGTATATGAGTGAGTTGAATGAAAAACTTAGAATTTAAGAAACGGACAGTGTAGTACATAGTATATGAGTGAGTTGCACTGAAAAACTTAGAATATAAGAAACGCACAGTGTAGTACTTAGTATATGAGTGAGTTGCACTGAAAAACTTAGAATTTAAGAAACGCACAGTGTAGTACATAGAATATGAGTGAGTTGCACTGAAAAACTTAGAATATAAGAAACGCACAGTGTAGTACATAGTATATGAGTGAGTTGCACTGAAAAACTTAGAATATAAGAAACGCACAGTGTAGTACATAGTATATGAGTGAGTTGCACTGAAAACCTTAGAATATAAGAAACGCACAGTGTAGTACATAGTATTTGAGTGAGTTGCACTGAAAAACTTAGAATTTAAGAAACGCACAGTGTAGTACAAAGTATATGAGTGAGTTGCACTGAAAAACTTAGAATATAAGAAACGCACAGTGTAGTATATAGTATATGAGTGAGTTGCACTGAAAAACTTAGAATATAAGAAACGCACAGTGTAGTACATAGTATATGAGTGAGTTGCACTGAAAAACTTAGAATATAAGAAACGCACAGTGTAGTACATAGTATATGAGTGAGTTGCACTGAAAAACTTAGAATATAAGAAACGCTCAGTGTAGTACATAGTATATGAGTGAGTTGAATGAAAAACTTAGAATATAAGAAACGCACAGTGTAGTACATAGTATATGAGTGAGTTGCACTGAAAAACTTAGAATATAAGAAACGCACAGTGTAGTACATCGTATATGAGTGAGTTGCACTGAAAAACTTAGAATATAAGAAACGCACAGTGTAGTACATAGTATATGAGTGAGTTGCACTGAAAAACTTAGAATATAAGAAACGCACAGTGTAGTACATAGTATATGAGTGAGTTGCACTGAAAAACTTAGAATATAAGAAACGCACAGTGTAGTACATAGTATATGAGTGAGTTGCACTGAAAAACTTAGAATATAAGAAACGCACAGTGTAGTACATAGTATATGAGTGAGTTGCACTGAAAAACTTAGAATATAAGAAACGCACAGTGTAGTACATAGTATATGAGTGAGTTGCACTGAAAAACTTAGAATATAAGAAACGCACAGTGTAGTACATAGTATATGAGTGAGTTGCACTGAAAAACTTAGAATATAAGAAACGCACAGTGTAGTACATAGTATATGAGTGAGTTGCACTGAAAAACTTAGAATATAAGAAACGCACAGTGTAGTACATAGTATATGAGTGAGTTGCACTGAAAAACTTAGAATATAAGAAACGCACAGTGTAGTACATAGTATATGAGTGAGTTGCACTGAAAAACTTAGAATATAAGAAACGCACAGTGTAGTACATAGTATATGAGTGAGTTGCACTGAAAAACTTAGAATATAAGAAACGCACAGTGTAGTACATAGTATATGAGTGAGTTGCACTGAAAAACTTAGAATATAAGAAACGCACAGTGTAGTACATAGTATATGAGTGAGTTGCACTGAAAAACTTAGAATATAAGAAACGCACAGTGTAGTACATAGTATATGAGTGAGTTGCAGTGAAAAACTTAGAATATAAGAAACGCACAGTGTAGTACATAGTATATGAGTGAGTTGCACTGAAAATTTAGAATATAAGAAACGCACAGTGTAGTACATAGTATATGAGTGAGTTGCACTGAAAAACTTAGAATATAAGAAACGCACAGTGTAGTACATAGTATATGAGTGAGTTGCACTGAAAAACTTAGAATATAAGAAACGCACAGTGTAGTACATAGTATATGAGTGAGTTGCACTGAAAAACTTAGAATATAAGAAACGCACAGTGTAGTACATAGTATATGAGTGAGTTGCACTCAAAAACTTAGAATGTACTGAAAAACCCGCATTACACGAAATGCACAGTGTAGTACATAGTATATGAGTGAGTTGCACTGAAAAACTTAGAATATAAGAAACGCACAGTGTAGTACATAGTATATGAGTGAGTTGCACTGAAAAACTTAGAATATAAGAAACGCACAGTGTAGTACATAGTATATGAGTGAGTTGCACTGAAAAACTTAGAATATAAGAAACGCACAGTGTAGTACATAGTATATGAGTGAGTTGCACTGAAAAACTTAGAATATAAGAAACGCACAGTGTAGTACATAGTATATGAGTGAGTTGCACTGAAAAACTTAGAATTTACTGAAAAACCCGCATTACACGAAATGCACAGTGTAGTACATAGTATATGAGTGAGTTGCACTCAAAAACTTAGAATATAAGAAACGCACAGTGTAGTACATAGTATATGAGTGAGTTGCACTCAAAAACTTAGAATATAAGAAACGCACAGTGTAGTACATAGTATATGAGTGAGTTGCACTGAAAAACTTAGAATATAAGAAACGCACAGTGTAGTACATAGTATATGAGTGAGTTGCACTGAAAAACTTAGAATTTACTGAAAAACCCGCATTACACGAAATGCACAGTGTAGTACATAGTATATGAGTGAGTTGCACTGAAAAACTTAGAATATAAGAAACGCACAGTGTAGTACATAGTATATGAGTGAGTTGCACTGAAAAACTTAGAATATAAGAAACGCACAGTGTAGTACATAGTATATGAGTGAGTTGCACTGAAAAACTTAGAATATAAGAAACGCACAGTGTAGTACATAGTATATGAGTGAGTTGCACTGAAAAACTTAGAATATAAGAAACGCTCAGTGTAGTACATAGTATATGAGTGAGTTGCACTGAAAAACTTAGAATTTAAGAAACGGACAGTGTAGTACATAGTATATGAGTGAGTTGCACTGAAAAACTTAGAATATAAGAAACGCACAGTGTAGTACATAGTATATGAGTGAGTTGCACTGAAAAACTTAGAATATAAGAAACGCACAGTGTAGTACATAGTATATGAGTGAGTTGCACTGAAAAACTTAGAATATAAGAAACGCACAGTGTAGTACATAGTATATGAGTGAGTTGCACTGAAAAACTTAGAATATAAGAAACGCACAGTGTAGTACATAGTATATGAGTGAGTTGCACTGAAAAACTTAGAATATAAGAAACGCACAGTGTAGTACATAGTATATGAGTGAGTTGCACTGAAAAACTTAGAATATAAGAAACGCACAGTGTAGTACATAGTATATGAGTGAGTTGCACTGAAAAACTTAGAATATAAGAAACGCACAGTGTAGTACATAGTATATGAGTGAGTTGCACTCAAAAACTTAGAATATAAGAAACGCACAGTGTAGTACATAGTATATGAGTGAGTTGCACTCAAAAACTTAGAATATAAGAAACGCACAGTGTAGTACATAGTATATGAGTGAGTTGCACTCAAAAACTTAGAATATAAGAAACGCACAGTGTAGTACATAGTATATGAGTGAGTTGCACTGAAAAACTTAGAATATAAGAAACGCACAGTGTAGTACATAGTATATGAGTGAGTTGCACTCAAAAACTTAGAATATAAGAAACGCACAGTGTAGTACATAGTATATGAGTGAGTTGCACTGAAAAACTTAGAATATAAGAAACGCACAGTGTAGTACATAGTATATGAGTGAGTTGCACTGAAAAACTTAGAATATAAGAAACGCACAGTGTAGTACATAGTATATGAGTGAGTTGCACTGAAAAACTTAGAATTTAAGAAACGCACAGTGTAGTACATAGTATATGAGTGAGTTGCACTGAAAAACTTAGAATATAAGAAACGCACAGTGTAGTACATAGTATATGAGTGAGTTGCACTGAAAAACTTAGAATATAAGAAACGCCCAGTGTAGTACATAGTATATGAGTGAGCTGCACTGAAAAACTTAGAATATAAGAAACGCACAGTGTAGTACATAGTATATGAGTGAGTTGCACTGAAAAACTTAGAATATAAGAAACGCACAGTGTAGTACATAGTATATGAGTGAGTTGCACTGAAAACTTAGAATATAAGAAACGCACAGTGTAGTACATAGTATATGAGTGAGTTGCACTGAAAAACTTAGAATATAAGAAACGCACAGTGTAGTACATAGTATATGAGTGAGTTGCACTGAAAAACTTAGAATATAAGAAACGCACAGTGTAGTACATAGTATATGAGTGAGTTGCACTGAAAAACTTAGAATATAAGAAACGCACAGTGTAGTACATAGTATATGAGTGAGTTGCACTGAAAAACTTAGAATATAAGAAACGCACAGTGTAGTACATAGTATATGAGTGAGTTGCACTGAAAAACTTAGAATATAAGAAACGCACAGTGCAGTACATAGTATATGAGTGAGTTCCACTCAAAAACTTAGAATGTACTGAAAAACCCGCATTACACGAAATGCACAGTGTAGTACATAGTATATGACTGAGTTGCACTGAAAAACTTAGAATATAAGAAACGCACAGTGTAGTACATAGTATATGAGTGAGTTGCACTGAAAAACTTAGAATATAAGAAACGCACAGTGTAGTACATAGTATATGAGTGAGTTGCACTGAAAAACTTAGAATATAAGAAACGCACAGTGTAGTACATAGTATATGAGTGAGTTGCACTGAAAAACTTAGAATATAAGAAACGCACAGTGTAGTACATAGTATATGAGTGAGTTGCACTGAAAAACTTAGAATATAAGAAACGCACAGTGTAGTACATAGTATATGAGTGAGTTGCACTGAAAAACTTAGAATATAAGAAACGCACAGTGTAGTACATAGTATATGAGTGAGTTGCACTGAAAAACTTAGAATATAAGAAACGCACAGTGTAGTACATAGTATATGAGTGAGTTGCACTGAAAAACTTAGAATATAAGAAACGCACAGTGTAGTACATAGTATATGAGTGAGTTGCACTGAAAAACTTAGAATATAAGAAACGCACAGTGTAGTACATAGTATATGAGTGAGTTGCACTGAAAAACTTAGAATATAAGAAACGCACAGTGTAGTACATAGTATATGAGTGAGTTGCACTGAAAAACTTAGAATATAAGAAACGCACAGTGTAGTACATAGTATATGAGTGAGTTGCACTGAAAAACTTAGAATATAAGAAACGCACAGTGTAGTACATAGTATATGAGTGAGTTGCACTCAAAAACTTAGAATATAAGAAACGCACAGTGTAGTACATAGTATATGAGTGAGTTGCACTGAAAAACTTAGAATATAAGAAACGCACAGTGTAGTACATAGTATATGAGTGAGTTGCACTGAAAAACTTAGAATATAAGAAACGCACAGTGTAGTACATAGTATATGAGTGAGTTGCACTGAAAAACTTAGAATATAAGAAACGCACAGTGTAGTACATAGTATATGAGTGAGTTGCACTGAAAAACTTAGAATATAAGAAACGCACAGTGTAGTACATAGTATATGAGTGAGTTGCACTGAAAAACTTAGAATATAAGAAACGCACAGTGTAGTACATAGTATATGAGTGAGTTGCACTCAAAAACTTAGAATATAAGAAACGCACAGTGTAGTACATAGTATATGAGTGAGTTGCACTGAAAAACTTAGAATATAAGAAACGCACAGTGTAGTACATAGTATATGAGTGAGTTGCACTGAAAAACTTAGAATATAAGAAACGCACTGTGTAGTACATAGTATATGAGTGAGTTGCACTGAAAAACTTAGAATATAAGAAACGCACAGTGTAGTACATAGTATATGAGTGAGTTGCACTCAAAAACTTAGAATATAAGAAACGCACAGTGTAGTACATAGTATATGAGTGAGTTGCACTGAAAAACTTAGAATATAAGAAACGCACAGTGTAGTACATAGTATATGAGTGAGTTGCACTGAAAAACTTAGAATATAAGAAACGCACAGTGTAGTACATAGTAAATGAGTGAGTTGCACTGAAAAACTTAGAATTTAAGAAACGCACAGTGTAGTACATAGTATATGAGTGAGTTGCACTGAAAAACTTAGAATATAAGAAACGCACAGTGTAGTACATAGTATATGAGTGAGTTGCACTGAAAAACTTAGAATATAAGAAACGCCCAGTGTAGTACATAGTATATGAGTGAGCTGCACTGAAAAACTTAGAATATAAGAAACGCACAGTGTAGTACATAGTATATGAGTGAGTTGCACTGAAAAACTTAGAATATAAGAAACGCACAGTGTAGTACATAGTATATGAGTGAGTTGCACTGAAAACTTAGAATATAAGAAACGCACAGTGTAGTACATAGTATATGAGTGAGTTGCACTGAAAAACTTAGAATATAAGAAACGCACAGTGTAGTACATAGTATATGAGTGAGTTGCACTGAAAAACTTAGAATATAAGAAACGCACAGTGTAGTACATAGTATATGAGTGAGTTGCACTGAAAAACTTAGAATATAAGAAACGCACAGTGTAGTACATAGTATATGAGTGAGTTGCACTGAAAAACTTAGAATATAAGAAACGCACAGTGTAGTACATAGTATATGAGTGAGTTGCACTGAAAAACTTAGAATATAAGAAACTCACAGTGCAGTACATAGTATATGAGTGAGTTCCACTCAAAAACTTAGAATGTACTGAAAAACCCGCATTACACGAAATGCACAGTGTAGTACATAGTATATGACTGAGTTGCACTGAAAAACTTAGAATATAAGAAACGCACAGTGTAGTACATAGTATATGAGTGAGTTGCACTGAAAAACTTAGAATATAAGAAACGCACAGTGTAGTACATAGTATATGAGTGAGTTGCACTGAAAAACTTAGAATATAAGAAACGCACAGTGTAGTACATAGTATATGAGTGAGTTGCACTGAAAAACTTAGAATATAAGAAACGCACAGTGTAGTACATAGTATATGAGTGAGTTGCACTGAAAAACTTAGAATATAAGAAACGCACAGTGTAGTACATAGTATATGAGTGAGTTGCACTGAAAAACTTAGAATATAAGAAACGCACAGTGTAGTACATAGTATATGAGTGAGTTGCACTGAAAAACTTAGAATATAAGAAACGCACAGTGTAGTACATAGTATATGAGTGAGTTGCACTGAAAAACATAGAATATAAGAAACGCACAGTGTAGTACATAGTATATGAGTGAGTTGCACTGAAAAACTTAGAATATAAGAAACGCACAGTGTAGTACATAGTATATGAGTGAGTTGCACTGAAAAACTTAGAATATAAGAAACGCACAGTGTAGTACATAGTATATGAGTGAGTTGCACTCAAAAACTTAGAATATAAGAAACGCACAGTGTAGTACATAGTATATGAGTGAGTTGCACTGAAAAACTTAGAATATAAGAAACGCACAGTGTAGTACATAGTATATGAGTGAGTTGCACTGAAAAACTTAGAATATAAGAAACGCACAGTGTAGTACATAGTATATGAGTGAGTTGCACTAAAAAACTTAGAATATAAGAAACGCACAGTGTAGTACATAGTATATGAGTGAGTTGCACTGAAAAACTTAGAATATAAGAAACGCACAGTGTAGTACATAGTATATGAGTGAGTTGCACTGAAAAACTTAGAATATAAGAAACGCACAGTGTAGTACATAGTATATGAGTGAGTTGCACTGAAAAACTTAGAATTTAAGAAACGCACAGTGTAGTACATAGTATATGAGTGAGTTGCACTGAAAAACTTAGAATATAAGAAACGCACAGTGTAGTACATAGTATATGAGTGAGTTGCACTGAAAAACTTAGAATATAAGAAACGCACAGTGTAGTACATAGTATATGAGTGAGTTGCACTGAAAAACTTAGAATATAAGAAACGCACAGTGTAGTACATAGTATATGAGTGAGTTGCACTGAAAAACTTAGAATATAAGAAACGCACAGTGTAGTACATAGTATATGAGTGAGTTGCACTGAAAACTTAGAATATAAGAAACGCACAGTGTAGTACATAGTATATGAGTGAGTTGCACTGAAAAACTTAGAATATAAGAAACGCACAGTGTAGTACATAGTATATGAGTGAGTTGCACTGAAAAACTTAGAATATAAGAAACGCACAGTGTAGTACATAGTATATGAGTGAGTTGCACTGAAAAACTTAGAATATAAGAAACGCACAGTGTAGTACATAGTATATGAGTGAGTTGCACTGAAAAACTTAGAATATAAGAAACGCACAGTGTAGTACATAGTATATGAGTGAGTTGCACTGAAAAACTTAGAATATAAGAAACGCACAGTGCAGTACATAGTATATGAGTGAGTTCCACTCAAAAACTTAGAATGTACTGAAAAACCCGCATTACACGAAATGCACAGTGTAGTACATAGTATATGAGTGAGTTGCACTGAAAAACTTAGAATATAAGAAACGCACAGTGTAGTACATAGTATATGAGTGAGTTGCACTGAAAAACTTAGAATATAAGAAACGCACAGTGTAGTACATAGTATATGAGTGAGTTGCACTGAAAAACTTAGAATATAAGAAACGCACAGTGTAGTACATAGTATATGAGTGAGTTGCACTGAAAAACTTAGAATATAAGAAACGCACAGTGTAGTACATAGTATATGAGTGAGTTGCACTGAAAAACTTAGAATATAAGAAACGCACAGTGTAGTACATAGTATATGAGTGAGTTGCACTGAAAAACTTAGAATTTACTGAAAAACCCGCATTACACGAAATGCACAGTGTAGTACATAGTATATGAGTGAGTTGCACTGAAAAACTTAGAATATAAGAAACGCACAGTGTAGTACATAGTATATGAGTGAGTTGCACTCAAAAACTTAGAATATAAGAAACGCTCAGTGTAGTACATAGTATATGAGTGAGTTGCACTGATAAACTTAGAATTTAAGAAACGGACAGTGTAGTACATAGTATATGAGTGAGTTGCACTGAAAAACTTAGAATATAAGAAACGCACAGTGTAGTACATAGTATATGAGTGAGTTGCACTGAAAAACTTAGAATATAAGAAACGCACAGTGTAGTACATAGTATATGAGTGAGTTGCACTGAAAAACTTAGAATATAAGAAACGCACAGTGTAGTACATCGTATATGAGTGAGTTGCACTGAAAAACTTAGAATATAAGAAACGCTCAGTGTAGTACATAGTATATGAGTGAGTTGCACTGAAAAACTTAGAATTTAAGAAACGGACAGTGTAGTACATAGTATATGAGTGAGTTGCACTGAAAAACTTAGAATATAAGAAACGCACAGTGTAGTACATAGTATATGAGTGAGTTGCACTGAAAAACTTAGAATATAAGAAACGCTCAGTGTAGTACATAGTATATGAGTGAGTTGCACTGAAAAACTTAGAATTTAAGAAACGGACAGTGTAGTACATAGTATATGAGTGAGTTGCACTGAAAAACTTAGAATATAAGAAACGCACAGTGTAGTACATAGTATATGAGTGAGTTGCACTGAAAAACTTAGAATATAAGAAACGCACAGTGTAGTACATAGTATATGAGTGAGTTACACTGAAAAACTTAGAATATAAGAAACGCACAGTGTAGTACATCGTATATGAGTGAGTTGCACTGAAAAACTTAGAATATAAGAAACGCACAGTGTAGTACATAGTATATGAGTGAGTTGCACTCAAAAACTTAGAATATAAGAAACGCACAGTGTAGTACATAGTATATGAGTGAGTTGCACTGAAAAACTTAGAATTTACTGAAAAACCCGCATTACACGAAATGCACAGTGTAGTACATAGTATATGAGTGAGTTGCACTGAAAAACTTAGAATATAAGAAACGCACAATGTAGTACATAGTATATGAGTGAGTTGCACTGAAAAACTTAGAATATAAGAAACGCACAGTGTAGTACATAGTATATGAGTGAGTTGCACTGAAAAACTTAGAATATAAGAAACGCACAGTGTAGTACATAGTATATGAGTGAGTTGCACTGAAAAACTTAGAATTTAAGAAACGCACAGTGTAGTACATAGTATATGAGTGAGTTGCACTGAAAAACTTAGAATATAAGAAACGCACAGTGTAGTACATAGTATATGAGTGAGTTGCACTGAAAAACTTAGAATATAAGAAACGCACAGTGTAGTACATAGTATATGAGTGAGTTGCACTGAAAAACTTAGAATATAAGAAACGCACAGTGTAGTACATAGTATATGAGTGAGTTGCACTGAAAAACTTAGAATATAAGAAACGCACAGTGCAGTACATAGTATATGAGTGAGTTCCACTCAAAAACTTAGAATGTACTGAAAAACCCGCATTACACGAAATGCACAGTGTAGTACATAGTATATGAGTGAGTTGCACTGAAAAACTTAGAATATAAGAAACGCACAGTGTAGTACATAGTATATGAGTGAGTTGCACTGAAAAACTTAGAATATAAGAAACGCACAGTGTAGTACATAGTAAATGAGTGAGTTGCACTGAAAAACTTAGAATATAAGAAACGCACAGTGTAGTACATAGTATATGAGTGAGTTGCACTGAAAAACTTAGAATATAAGAAACGCACAGTGTAGTACATAGTATATGAGTGAGTTGCACTGAAAAACTTAGAATTTACTGAAAAACCCGCATTACACGAAATGCACAGTGTAGTACATAGTATATGAGTGAGTTGCACTGAAAAACTTAGAATATAAGAAACGCACAGTGTAGTACATAGTATATGAGTGAGTTGCACTGAAAAACTTAGAATATAAGAAACGCACAGTGTAGTACATAGTATATGAGTGAGTTGCACTGAAAAACTTAGAATATAAGAAACGCTCAGTGTAGTACATAGTATATGAGTGAGTTGCACTGAAAAACTTAGAATTTAAGAAACGCACAGTGTAGTACATAGTATATGAGTGAGTTGCACTCAAAAACTTAGAATATAAGAAACGCACAGTGTAGTACATAGTATATGAGTGAGTTGCACTGAAAAACTTAGAATATAAGAAACGCACAGTGTAGTACATAGTATATGAGTGAGTTACACTGAAAAACTTAGAATATAAGAAACGCACAGTGTAGTACATCGTATATGAGTGAGTTGCACTGAAAAACTTAGAATATAAGAAACGCACAGTGTAGTACATAGTATATGAGTGAGTTGCACTCAAAAACTTAGAATATAAGAAACGCACAGTGTAGTACATAGTATATGAGTGAGTTGCACTGAAAAACTTAGAATTTACTGAAAAACCCGCATTACACGAAATGCACAGTGTAGTACATAGTATATGAGTGAGTTGCACTGAAAAACTTAGAATATAAGAAACGCACAATGTAGTACATAGTATATGAGTGAGTTGCACTGAAAAACTTAGAATATAAGAAACGCACAGTGTAGTACATAGTATATGAGTGAGTTGCACTGAAAAACTTAGAATATAAGAAACGCACAGTGTAGTACATAGTATATGAGTGAGTTGCACTCAAAAACTTAGAATATAAGAAACGCACAGTGTAGTACATAGTATATGAGTGAGTTGCACTCAAAAACTTAGAATATAAAAAACGCACAGTGTAGTACATAGTATATGAGTGAGTTGCACTCAAAAACTTAGAATATAAGAAACGCACAGTGTAGTACATAGTATATGAGTGAGTTGCACTGAAAAACTTAGAATATAAGAAACGCACAGTGTAGTACATAGTATATGAGTGAGTTGCACTGAAAAACTTAGAATATAAGAAACGCACAGTGTAGTACATAGTATATGAGTGAGTTGCACTGAAAAACTTAGAATATAAGAAACGCACAGTGTAGTACATAGTATATGAGTGAGTTGCACTGAAAAACTTAGAATATAAGAAACGCACAGTGTAGTACATAGTATATGAGTGAGTTGCACTGAAAAACTTAGAATTTACTGAAAAACCCGCATTACACGAAATGCACAGTGTAGTACATAGTATATGAGTGAGTTGCACTGAAAAACTTAGAATATAAGAAACGCACAGTGTAGTACATAGTATATGAGTGAGTTGCACTGAAAAACTTAGAATATAAGAAACGCACAGTGTAGTACATAGTATATGAGTGAGTTGCACTGAAAAACTTAGAATATAAGAAACGCACAGTGTAGTACATAGTATATGAGTGAGTTGCACTGAAAAACTTAGAATTTAAGAAACGGACAGTGTAGTACATAGTATATGAGTGAGTTGCACTGAAAAACTTAGAATATAAGAAACGCACAGTGTAGTACATAGTATATGAGTGAGTTGCACTGAAAAACTTAGAATATAAGAAACGCACAGTGTAGTACATAGTATATGAGTGAGTTGCACTGAAAAACTTAGAATATAAGAAACGCACAGTGTAGTACATAGTATATGAGTGAGTTGCACTGAAAAACTTAGAATATAAGAAACGCACAGTGTAGTACATAGTATATGAGTGAGTTGCACTCAAAAACTTAGAATATAAGAAACGCACAGTGTAGTACATAGTATATGAGTGAGTTGCACTGAAAAACTTAGAATTTACTGAAAAACCCGCATTACACGAAATGCACAGTGTAGTACATAGTATATGAGTGAGTTGCACTGAAAAACTTAGAATATAAGAAACGCACAATGTAGTACATAGTATATGAGTGAGTTGCACTGAAAAACTTAGAATATATAAACGCACAGTGTAGTACATAGTATATGAGTGAGTTGCACTGAAAAACTTAGAATATAAGAAACGCACAGTGTAGTACATAGTATATGAGTGAGTTGCACTGAAAAACTTAGAATATAAGAAACGCACAGTGTAGTACATAGTATATGAGTGAGTTGCACTCAAAAACTTAGAATATAAGAAACGCACAGTGTAGTACATAGTATATGAGTGAGTTGCACTCAAAAACTTAGAATATAAGAAACGCACAGTGTAGTACATAGTATATGAGTGAGTTGCACTCAAAAACTTAGAATATAAGAAACGCACAGTGTAGTACATAGTATATGAGTGAGTTGCACTGAAAAACTTAGAATATAAGAAACGCACAGTATAGTACATAGTATATGAGTGAGTTGCACTGAAAAACTTAGAATATAAGAAACGCACAGTGTAGTACATAGTATATGAGTGAGTTGCACTGAAAAACTTAGAATATAAGAAACGCACAGTGTAGTACATAGTATATGAGTGAGTTGCACTGAAAAACTTAGAATATAAGAAACGCACAGTGTAGTACATAGTATATGAGTGAGTTGCACTGAAAAACTTAGAATATAAGAAACGCACAGTGTAGTACATAGTATATGAGTGAGTTGCACTGAAAAACTTAGAATATAAGAAACGCACAGTGTAGTACATAGTATATGAGTGAGTTGCACTGAAAAACTTAGAATTTACTGAAAAACCCGCATTACACGAAATGCACAGTGTAGTACATAGTATATGAGTGAGTTGCACTGAAAAACTTAGAATATAAGAAACGCACAGTGTAGTACATAGTATATGAGTGAGTTGCACTGAAAAACTTAGAATATAAGAAACGCACAGTGTAGTACATAGTATATGAGTGAGTTGCACTGAAAAACTTAGAATATAAGAAACGCACAGTGTAGTACATAGTATATGAGTGAGTTGCACTGAAAAACTTAGAATATAAGAAACGCTCAGTGTAGTACATAGTATATGAGTGAGTTGCACTGAAAAACTTAGAATTTAAGAAACGGACAGTGTAGTACATAGTATATGAGTGAGTTGCACTGAAAAACTTAGAATATAAGAAACGCACAGTGTAGTACATAGTATATGAGTGAGTTGCACTGAAAAACTTAGAATATAAGAAACGCACCGTGTAGTACATAGTATATGAGTGAGTTGCACTGAAAAACTTAGAATATAAGAAACGCACAGTGTAGTACATAGTATATGAGTGAGTTGCACTGAAAAACTTAGAATATAAGAAACGCACAGTGTAGTACATAGTATATGAGTGAGTTGCACTGAAAAACTTAGAATATAAGAAACGCACAGTGTAGTACATAGTATATGAGTGAGTTGCACTGAAAAACTTAGAATATAAGAAACGCACAGTGTAGTACATAGTATATGAGTGAGTTGCACTGAAAAACTTAGAATATAAGAAACGCACAGTGTAGTACATAGTATATGAGTGAGTTGCACTGAAAAACTTAGAATATAAGAAACGCACAGTGTAGTACATAGTATATGAGTGAGTTGCACTCAAAAACTTAGAATATAAGAAACGCACAGTGTAGTACATAGTATATGAGTGAGTTGCACTGAAAAACTTAGAATATAAGAAACGCACAGTGTAGTACATAGTATATGAGTGAGTTGCACTGAAAAACTTAGAATATAAGAAACGCACAGTGTAGTACATAGTATATGAGTGAGTTGCACTCAAAAACTTAGAATATAAGAAACGCACAGTGTAGTACATAGTATATGAGTGAGTTGCACTGAAAAACTTAGAATATAAGAAACGCACAGTGTAGTACATAGTATATGAGTGAGTTGCACTGAAAAACTTAGAATATAAGAAACGCACAGTGTAGTACATAGTATATGAGTGAGTTGCACTGAAAAACTTAGAATTTAAGAAACGCACAGTGTAGTACATAGTATATGAGTGAGTTGCACTGAAAAACTTAGAATATAAGAAACGCACAGTGTAGTACATAGTATATGAGTGAGTTGCACTGAAAAACTTAGAATATAAGAAACGCACAGTGTAGTACATAGTATATGAGTGAGTTGCACTGAAAAACTTAGAATATAAGAAACGCACAGTGTAGTACATAGTATATGAGTGAGTTCCACTCAAAAACTTAGAATGTACTGAAAAACCCGCATTACACGAAATGCACAGTGTAGTACATAGTATATGAGTGAGTTGCACTTAAAAACTTAGAATATAAGAAACGCACAGTGTAGTACATAGTATATGAGTGAGTTGCACTGAAAAACTTAGAATATAAGAAACGCACAGTGTAGTACATAGTATATGAGTGAGTTGCACTGAAAAACTTAGAATATAAGAAACGCACAGTGTAGTACATAGTATATGAGTGAGTTGCACTGAAAAACTTACAATATAAGAAACGCACAGTGTAGTACATAGTATATGAGTGAGTTGCACTGAATAACTTACAATATAAGAAACGCACAGTGTAGTACATAGTATATGAGTGAGTTGCACTGAAAAACTTAGAATTTACTGAAAAACCCGCATTACACGAAATGCACAGTGTAGTACATAGTATATGAGTGAGTTGCACTGAAAAACTTAGAATATAAGAAACGCACAGTGTAGTACATAGTATATGAGTGAGTTGCACTGAAAAACTTAGAATATAAGAAACGCACAGTGTAGTACATAGTATATGAGTGAGTTGCACTGAAAAACTTAGAATATAAGAAACGCTCAGTGTAGTACATAGTATATGAGTGAGTTGCACTGAAAAACTTAGAATTTAAGAAACGGACAGTGTAGTACATAGTATATGAGTGAGTTGCACTGAAAAACTTAGAATATAAGAAACGCACAGTGTAGTACATAGTATATGAGTGAGTTGCACTGAAAAACTTAGAATATAAGAAACGCACAGTGTAGTACATAGTATATGAGTGAGTTGCACTGAAAAACTTAGAATATAAGAAACGCACAGTGTAGTACATCGTATATGAGTGAGTTGCACTGAAAAACTTAGAATATAAGAAACGCACAGTGTAGTACATAGTATATGAGTGAGTTGCACTAAAAAACTTAGAATATAAGAAACGCACAGTGTAGTACATAGTATATGAGTGAGTTGCACTGAAAAACTTAGAATATAAGAAACGCACAGTGTAGTACATAGTATATGAGTGAGTTGCACTGAAAAACTTAGAATATAAGAACGCACAGTGTAGTACATATTATATGAGTGAGTTGCACTGAAAAACTTAGAATATAAGAAACGCACAGTGTAGTACATAGTATATGAGTGAGTTGCACTCAAAAACTTAGAATATAAGAAACGCACAGTGTAGTACATAGTATATGAGTGAGTTGCACTGAAAAACTTAGAATATAAGAAACGCACAGTGTAGTACATAGTATATGAGTGAGTTGCACTGAAAAACTTAGAATTTACTGAAAAACCCGCATTACACGAAATGCACAGTGTAGTACATACTATATGAGTGAGTTGCACTGAAAAACTTAGAATGTAAGAAACGCACAGTGTAGTACATAGTATATGAGTGAGTTGCACTGAAAAACTTAGAATATAAGAAACGCACAGTGTAGTACATAGTATATGAGTGAGTTGCACTGAAAAACTTAGAATATAAGAAACGCACAGTGTAGTACATAGTATATGAGTGAGTTGCACTGAAAAACTTAGAATATAAGAAACGCACAGTGTAGTACATAGTATATGCGTGAGTTGCACTGAAAAACTTAGAATATAAGAAACGCACAGTGTAGTACATAGTATATGAGTGAGTTGCACTGAAAAACTTAGAATATAAGAAACGCACAGTGTAGTACATAGTATATGAGTGAGTTGCACTCAAAAACTTAGAATATAAGAAACGCACAGTGTAGTACATAGTATATGAGTGAGTTGCACTGAAAAACTTAGAATTTACTGAAAAACCCGCATTACACGAAATGCACAGTGTAGTACATAGTATATGAGTGAGTTGCACTGAAAAACTTAGAATATAAGAAACGCACAATGTAGTACATAGTATATGAGTGAGTTGCACTGAAAAACTTAGAATATAAGAAACGCACAGTGTAGTACATAGTATATGAGTGAGTTGCACTGAAAAACTTAGAATATAAGAAACGCACAGTGTAGTACATAGTATATGAGTGAGTTGCACTGAAAAACTTAGAATATAAGAAACGCACAGTGTAGTACATAGTATATGAGTGAGTTGCACTGAAAAACTTAGAATATAAGAAACGCACAGTGTAGTACATAGTATATGAGTGAGTTGCACTCAAAAACTTAGAATATAAGAAACGCACAGTGTAGTACATAGTATATGAGTGAGTTGCACTCAAAAAATTAGAATATAATAAACGCACAGTGTAGTACATAGTATATGAGTGAGTTGCACTGAAAAACTTAGAATATAAGAAACGCACAGTGTAGTACATAGTATATGAGTGAGTTGCACTGAAAAACTTAGAATATAAGAAACACACAGTGTAGTACATAGTATATGAGTGAGTTGCACTGAAAAACTTAGAATATAAGAAACGCACAGTGTAGTACATAGTATATGAGTGAGTTGCACTGAAAAACTTAGAATATAAGAAACGCACAGTGTAGTACATAGTATTTGAGTGAGTTGCACTGAAAAACTTAGAATATAAGAAACGCACAGTGTAGTACATAGTATATGAGTGAGTTGCACTGAAAACTTAGAATATAAGAAACGCACAGTGTAGTACATAGTATATGAGTGAGTTGCACTGAAAAACTTAGAATATAAGAAACGCACAGTGTAGTACATAGTATATGAGTGAGTTGCACTGAAAAACTTAGAATATAAGAAACGCACAGTGTAGTACATAGTATATGAGTGAGTTGCACTGAAAAACTTAGAATATAAGAAACGCACAGTGTAGTACATAGTATATGAGTGAGTTGCACTGAAAAACTTAGAATATAAGAAACGCACAGTGTAGTACATAGTATATGAGTGAGTTGCACTGAAAAACTTAGAATATAAGAAACGCACAGTGTAGTACATAGTATATGAGTGAGTTGCACTCAAAAACTTAGAATGTACTGAAAAACCCGCATTACACGAAATGCACAGTGTAGTACATAGTATATGAGTGAGTTGCACTGAAAAACTTAGAATATAAGAAACGCACAGTGTAGTACATAGTATATGAGTGAGTTGCACTCAAAAACTTAGAATATAAGAAACGCACAGTGTAGTACATAGTATATGAGTGAGTTGCACTGAAAAACTTAGAATATAAGAAACGCACAGTGTAGTACATAGTATATGAGTGAGTTGCACTCAAAAACTTAGAATGTACTGAAAAACCCGCATTACACGAAATGCACAGTGTAGTACATAGTATATGAGTGAGTTGCACTGAAAAACTTAGAATATAAGAAACGCACAGTGTAGTACATAGTATATGAGTGAGTTGCACTGAAAAACTTAGAATATAAGAAACGCACAGTGTAGTACATAGTATATGAGTGAGTTGCACTGAAAAACTTAGAATTTACTGAAAAACCCGCATTACACGAAATGCACAGTGTAGTACATACTATATGAGTGAGTTGCACTGAAAAACTTAGAATGTAAGAAACGCACAGTGTAGTACATAGTATATGAGTGAGTTGCACTGAAAAACTTAGAATATAAGAAACGCACAGTGTAGTACATAGTATATGAGTGAGTTGCACTGAAAAACTTAGAATATAAGAAACGCACAGAGTAGTACATAGTATATGCGTGAGTTGCACTGAAAAACTTAGAATATAAGAAACGCACAGTGTAGTACATAGTATATGAGTGAGTTGCACTGAAAAACTTAGAATATAAGAAACGCACAGTGTAGTACATAGTATATGAGTGAGTTGCACTCAAAAACTTAGAATATAAGAAACGCACAGTGTAGTACATAGTATATGAGTGAGTTGCACTGAAAAACTTAGAATTTACTGAAAAACCCGCATTACACGAAATGCACAGTGTAGTACATAGTATATGAGTGAGTTGCACTGAAAAACTTAGAATATAAGAAACGCACAATGTAGTACATAGTATATGAGTGAGTTGCACTGAAAAACTTAGAATATAAGAAACGCACAGTGTAGTACATAGTATATGAGTGAGTTGCACTGAAAAACTTAGAATATAAGAAACGCACAGTGTAGTACATAGTATATGAGTGAGTTGCACTGAAAAACTTAGAATATAAGAAACGCACAGTGTAGTACATAGTATATGAGTGAGTTGCACTGAAAAACTTGGAATATAAGAAACGCACAGTGTAGTACATAGTATATGAGTGAGTTGCACTCAAAAACTTAGAATATAAGAAACGCACAGTGTAGTACATAGTATATGAGTGAGTTGCACTCAAAAAATTAGAATATAATAAACGCACAGTGTAGTACATAGTATATGAGTGAGTTGCACTGAAAAACTTAGAATATAAGAAACGCACAGTGTAGTACATAGTATATGAGTGAGTTGCACTGAAAAACTTAGAATATAAGAAACGCACAGTGTAGTACATAGTATATGAGTGAGTTGCACTGAAAAACTTAGAATATAAGAAACGCACAGTGTAGTACATAGTATATGAGTGAGTTGCACTGAAAAACTTAGAATATAAGAAACGCACAGTGTAGTACATAGTATTTGAGTGAGTTGCACTGAAAAACTTAGAATATAAGAAACGCACAGTGTAGTACATAGTATATGAGTGAGTTGCACTGAAAACTTAGAATATAAGAAACGCACAGTGTAGTACATAGTATATGAGTGAGTTGCACTGAAAAACTTAGAATATAAGAAACGCACAGTGTAGTACATAGTATATGAGTGAGTTGCACTGAAAAACTTAGAATATAAGAAACGCACAGTGTAGTACATAGTATATGAGTGAGTTGCACTGAAAAACTTAGAATATAAGAAACGCACAGTGTAGTACATAGTATATGAGTGAGTTGCACTGAAAAACTTAGAATATAAGAAACGCACAGTGTAGTACATAGTATATGAGTGAGTTGCACTGAAAAACTTAGAATATAAGAAACGCACAGTGTAGTACATAGTATATGAGTGAGTTGCACTCAAAAACTTAGAATGTACTGAAAAACCCGCATTACACGAAATGCACAGTGTAGTACATAGTATATGAGTGAGTTGCACTGAAAAACTTAGAATATAAGAAACGCACAGTGTAGTACATAGTATATGAGTGAGTTGCACTGAAAAACTTAGAATATAAGAAACGCACAGTGTAGTACATAGTATATGAGTGAGTTGCACTGAAAAACTTAGAATATAAGAAACGCACAGTGTAGTACATAGTATATGAGTGAGTTGCACTGAAAAACTTAGAATTTACTGAAAAACCCGCATTACACGAAATGCACAGTGTAGTACATAGTATATGAGTGAGTTGCACTGAAAAACTTAGAATATAAGAAACGCACAATGTAGTACATAGTATATGAGTGAGTTGCACTGAAAAACTTAGAATATAAGAAACGCACAGTGTAGTACATAGTATATGAGTGAGTTGCACTGAAAAACTTAGAATATAAGAAACGCACAGTGTAGTACATAGTATATGAGTGAGTTGCACTGAAAAACTTAGAATATAAGAAACGCACAGTGTAGTACATAGTATATGAGTGAGTTGCACTGAAAAACTTAGAATATAAGAAACGCACAGTGTAGTACATAGTATATGAGTGAGTTGCACTGAAAAACTTAGAATATAAGAAACGCACAGTGTAGTACATAGTATATGAGTGAGTTGCACTCAAAAACTTAGAATATAAGAAACGCACAGTGTAGTACATAGTATATGAGTGAGTTGCACTGAAAAACTTAGAATTTACTGAAAAACCCGCATTACACGAAATGCACAGTGTAGTACATAGTATATGAGTGAGTTGCACTGAAAAACTTAGAATATAAGAAACGCACAATGTAGTACATAGTATATGAGTGAGTTGCACTGAAAAACTTAGAATATAAGAAACGCACAGTGTAGTACATAGTATATGAGTGAGTTGCACTGAAAAACTTAGAATATAAGAAACGCACAGTGTAGTACATAGTATATGAGTGAGTTGCACTGAAAAACTTAGAATATAAGAAACGCACAGTGTAGTACATAGTATATGAGTGAGTTGCACTGAAAAACTTAGAATATAAGAAACGCACAGTGTAGTACATAGTATATGAGTGAGTTGCACTCAAAAACTTAGAATATAAGAAACGCACAGTGTAGTACATAGTATATGAGTGAGTTGCACTCAAAAAATTAGAATATAATAAACGCACAGTGTAGTACATAGTATATGAGTGAGTTGCACTGAAAAACTTAGAATATAAGAAACGCACAGTGTAGTACATAGTATATGAGTGAGTTGCACTGAAAAACTTAGAATATAAGAAACGCACAGTGTAGTACATAGTATATGAGTGAGTTGCACTGAAAAACTTAGAATATAAGAAACGCACAGTGTAGTACATAGTATATGAGTGAGTTGCACTGAAAAACTTAGAATATAAGAAACGCACAGTGTAGTACATAGTATATGAGTGAGTTGCACTGAAAAACTTAGAATATAAGAAACGCACAGTGTAGTACATAGTATATGAGTGAGTTGCACTGAAAACTTAGAATATAAGAAACGCACAGTGTAGTACATAGTATATGAGTGAGTTGCACTGAAAAACTTAGAATATAAGAAACGCACAGTGTAGTACATAGTATATGAGTGAGTTGCATTGAAAAACTTAGAATATAAGAAACGCACAGTGTAGTACATAGTATATGAGTGAGTTGCACTGAAAAACTTAGAATATAAGAAACGCACAGTGTAGTACATAGTATATGAGTGAGTTGCACTGAAAAACTTAGAATATAAGAAACGCACAGTGTAGTACATAGTATATGAGTGAGTTGCACTGAAAAACTTAGAATATAAGAAACGCACAGTGTAGTACATAGTATATGAGTGAGTTGCACTCAAAAACTTAGAATGTACTGAAAAACCCGCATTACACGAAATGCACAGTGTAGTACATAGTATATGAGTGAGTTGCACTGAAAAACTTAGAATATAAGAAACGCACAGTGTAGTACATAGTATATGAGTGAGTTGCACTGAAAAACTTAGAATATAAGAAACGCACAGTGTAGTACATAGTATATGAGTGAGTTGCACTGAAAAACTTAGAATATAAGAAACGCACAGTGTAGTACATAGTATATGAGTGAGTTGCACTGAAAAACTTAGAATATAAGAAACGCACAGTGTAGTACATAGTATATGAGTGAGTTGCACTGAAAAACTTAGAATATAAGAAACGCACAGTGTAGTACATAGTATATGAGTGAGTTGCACTGAAAAACTTAGAATGTAAGAAACGCACAGTGTAGTACATAGTATATGAGTGAGTTGCACTGAAAAACTTAGAATATAAGAAACGCACAGTGTAGTACATAGTATATGAGTGAGTTGCACTGAAAAACTTAGAATATAAGAAACGCACAGTGTAGTACATAGTATATGAGTGAGTTGCACTCAAAAACTTAGAATGTACTGAAAAACCCGCATTACACGAAATGCACAGTGTAGTACATAGTATATGAGTGAGTTGCACTGAAAAACTTAGAATATAAGAAACGCACAGTGTAGTACATAGTATATGAGTGAGTTGCACTGAAAAACTTAGAATATAAGAAACGCACAGTGTAGTACATAGTATATGAGTGAGTTGCACTCAAAAACTTAGAATATAAGAAACGCACAGTGTAGTACATAGTATATGAGTGAGTTGCACTGAAAAACTTAGAATTTACTGAAAAACCCGCATTACACGAAATGCACAGTGTAGTACATAGTATATGAGTGAGTTGCACTGAAAAACTTAGAATATAAGAAACGCACAATGTAGTACATAGTATATGAGTGAGTTGCACTGAAAAACTTAGAATATAAGAAACGCACAGTGTAGTACATAGTATATGAGTGAGTTGCACTGAAAAACTTAGAATATAAGAAACGCACAGTGTAGTACATAGTATATGAGTGAGTTGCACTGAAAAACTTAGAATATAAGAAACGCACAGTGTAGTACATAGTATATGAGTGAGTTGCACTGAAAAACTTAGAATATAAGAAACGCACAGTGTAGTACATAGTATATGAGTGAGTTGCACTCAAAAACTTAGAATATAAGAAACGCACAGTGTAGTACATAGTATATGAGTGAGTTGCACTCAAAAACTTAGAATATAAGGAACGCACAGTGTAGTACATAGTATATGAGTGAGTTGCACTGAAAAACTTAGAATTTACTGAAAAACCCGCATTACACGAAATGCACAGTGTAGTACATAGTATATGAGTGAGTTGCACTGAAAAACTTAGAATATAAGAAACGCACAATGTAGTACATAGTATATGAGTGAGTTGCACTGAAAAACTTAGAATATAAGAAACGCACAGTGTAGTACATAGTATATGAGTGAGTTGCACTGAAAAACTTAGAATATAAGAAACGCACAGTGTAGTACATAGTATATGAGTGAGTTGCACTGAAAAACTTAGAATATAAGAAACGCACAGTGTAGTACATAGTATATGAGTGAGTTGCACTGAAAAACTTAGAATATAAGAAACGAACAGTGTAGTACATAGTATATGAGTGAGTTGCACTCAAAAACTTAGAATATAAGAAACGCACAGTGTAGTACATAGTATATGAGTGAGTTGCACTCAAAAAATTAGAATATAATAAACGCACAGTGTAGTACATAGTATATGAGTGAGTTGCACTGAAAAACTTAGAATATAAGAAACGCACAGTGTAGTACATAGTATATGAGTGAGTTGCACTGAAAAACTTAGAATATAAGAAACGCACAGTGTAGTACATAGTATATGAGTGAGTTGCACTGAAAAACTTAGAATATAAGAAACGCACAGTGTAGTACATAGTATATGAGTGAGTTGCACTGAAAAACTTAGAATATAAGAAACGCACAGTGTAGTACATAGTATATGAGTGAGTTGCACTGAAAAACTTAGAATATAAGAAACGCACAGTGTAGTACATAGTATATGAGTGAGTTGCACTGAAAACTTAGAATATAAGAAACGCACAGTGTAGTACATAGTATATGAGTGAGTTGCACTGAAAAACTTAGAATATAAGAAACGCACAGTGTAGTACATAGTATATGAGTGAGTTGCATTGAAAAACTTAGAATATAAGAAACGCACAGTGTAGTACATAGTATATGAGTGAGTTGCACTGAAAAACTTAGAATATAAGAAACGCACAGTGTAGTACATAGTATATGAGTGAGTTGCACTGAAAAACTTAGAATATAAGAAACGCACAGTGTAGTACATAGTATATGAGTGAGTTGCACTCAAAAACTTAGAATATAAGAAACGCACAGTGTAGTACATAGTATATGAGTGAGTTGCACTCAAAAACTTAGAATGTACTGAAAAACCCGCATTACACGAAATGCACAGTGTAGTACATAGTATATGAGTGAGTTGCACTGAAAAACTTAGAATATAAGAAACGCACAGTGTAGTACATAGTATATGAGTGAGTTGCACTGAAAAACTTAGAATATAAGAAACGCACAGTGTAGTACATAGTATATGAGTGAGTTGCACTGAAAAACTTAGAATATAAGAAACGCACAGTGTAGTACATAGTATATGAGTGAGTTGCACTGAAAAACTTAGAATATAAGAAACGCACAGTGTAGTACATAGTATATGAGTGAGTTGCACTGAAAAACTTAGAATATAAGAAACGCACAGTGTAGTACATAGTATATGAGTGAGTTGCACTGAAAAACTTAGAATATAAGAAACGCACAGTGTAGTACATAGTATATGAGTGAGTTGCACTGAAAAACTTAGAATTTACTGAAAAACCCGCATTACACGAAATGCACAGTGTAGTACATAGTATAAGAGTGAGTTGCACTGAAAAACTTAGAATATAAGAAACGCACAATGTAGTACATAGTATATGAGTGAGTTGCACTGAAAAACTTAGAATATAAGAAACGCACAGTGTAGTACATAGTATATGAGTGAGTTGCACTGAAAAACTTAGAATATAAGAAACGCACAGTGTAGTACATAGTATATGAGTGAGTTGCACTGAAAAACTTAGAATATAAGAAACGCACAGTGTAGTACATAGTATATGAGTGAGTTGCACTGAAAAACTTAGAATATAAGAAACGCACAGTGTAGTACATAGTATATGAGTGAGTTGCACTCAAAAACTTAGAATATAAGAAACGCACAGTGTAGTACATAGTATATGAGTGAGTTGCACTCAAAAAATTAGAATATAATAAACGCACAGTGTAGTACATAGTATATGAGTGAGTTGCACTGAAAAACTTAGAATATAAGAAACGCACAGTGTAGTACATAGTATATGAGTGAGTTGCACTGAAAAACTTAGAATATAAGAAACGCACAGTGTAGTACATAGTATATGAGTGAGTTGCACTGAAAAACTTAGAATATAAGAAACGCACAGTGTAGTACATAGTATATGAGTGAGTTGCACTGAAAAACTTAGAATATAAGAAACGCACAGTGTAGTACATAGTATATGAGTGAGTTGCACTGAAAAACTTAGAATATAAGAAACGCACAGTGTAGTACATAGTATATGAGTGAGTTGCACTGAAAACTTAGAATATAAGAAACGCACAGTGTAGTACATAGTATATGAGTGAGTTGCACTGAAAAACTTAGAATATAAGAAACGCACAGTGTAGTACATAGTATATGAGTGAGTTGCATTGAAAAACTTAGAATATAAGAAACGCACAGTGTAGTACATAGTATATGAGTGAGTTGCACTGAAAAACTTAGAATATAAGAAACGCACAGTGTAGTACATAGTATATGAGTGAGTTGCACTGAAAAACTTAGAATATAAGAAACGCACAGTGTAGTACATAGTATATGAGTGAGTTGCACTGAAAAACTTAGAATATAAGAAACGCACAGTGTAGTACATAGTATATGAGTGAGTTGCACTCAAAAACTTAGAATGTACTGAAAAACCCGCATTACACGAAATGCACAGTGTAGTACATAGTATATGAGTGAGTTGCACTGAAAAACTTAGAACATAAGAAACGCACAGTGTAGTACATAGTATATGAGTGAGTTGCACTGAAAAACTTAGAATATAAGAAACGCACAGTGTAGTACATAGTATATGAGTGAGTTGCACTGAAAAACTTAGAATATAAGAAACGCACAGTGTAGTACATAGTATATGAGTGAGTTGCACTGAAAAACTTAGAATATAAGAAACGCACAGTGTAGTACATAGTATATGAGTGAGTTGCACTGAAAAACTTAGAATATAAGAAACGCACAGTGTAGTACATAGTATATGAGTGAGTTGCACTGAAAAACTTAGAATATAAGAAACGCACAGTGTAGTACATAGTATATGAGTGAGTTGCACTGAAAAACTTAGAATATAAGAAACGCACAGTGTAGTACATAGTATATGAGTGAGTTGCACTGAAAAACTTAGAATATAAGAAACGCACAGTGTAGTACATAGTATATGAGTGAGTTGCACTCAAAAACTTAGAATGTACTGAAAAACCCGCATTACACGAAATGCACAGTGTAGTACATAGTATATGAGTGAGTTGCACTGAAAAACTTAGAATATAAGAAACGCTCAGTGTAGTACATAGTATATGAGTGAGTTGCACTGAAAAACTTAGAATATAAGAAACGCACAGTGTAGTACATAGTATATGAGTGAGTTGCACTCAAAAACTTAGAATATAAGAAACGCACAGTGTAGTACATAGTATATGAGTGAGTTGCACTGAAAAACTTAGAATTTACTGAAAAACCCGCATTACACGAAATGCACAGTGTAGTACATAGTATATGAGTGAGTTGCACTGAAAAACTTAGAATATAAGAAACGCACAATGTAGTACATAGTATATGAGTGAGTTGCACTGAAAAACTTAGAATATAAGAAACGCACAGTGTAGTACATAGTATATGAGTGAGTTGCACTGAAAAACTTAGAATATAAGAAACGCACAGTGTAGTACATAGTATATGAGTGAGTTGCACTGAAAAACTTAGAATATAAGAAACGCACAGTGTAGTACATAGTATATGAGTGAGTTGCACTGAAAAACTTAGAATATAAGAAACGCACAGTGTAGTACATAGTATATGAGTGAGTTGCACTGAAAAACTTAGAATATAAGAAACGCACAGTGTAGTACATAGTATATGAGTGAGTTGCACTCAAAAACTTAGAATATAAGAAACGCACAGTGTAGTACATAGTATATGAGTGAGTTGCACTGAAAAACTTAGAATTTACTGAAAAACCCGCATTACACGAAATGCACAGTGTAGTACATAGTATATGAGTGAGTTGCACTGAAAAACTTAGAATATAAGAAACGCACAATGTAGTACATAGTATATGAGTGAGTTGCACTGAAAAACTTAGAATATAAGAAACGCACAGTGTAGTACATAGTATATGAGTGAGTTGCACTGAAAAACTTAGAATATAAGAAACGCACAGTGTAGTACATAGTATATGAGTGAGTTGCACTGAAAAACTTAGAATATAAGAAACGCACAGTGTAGTACATAGTATATGAGTGAGTTGCACTGAAAAACTTAGAATATAAGAAACGCACAGTGTAGTACATAGTATATGAGTGAGTTGCACTCAAAAACTTAGAATATAAGAAACGCACAGTGTAGTACATAGTATATGAGTGAGTTGCACTCAAAAAATTAGAATATAATAAACGCACAGTGTAGTACATAGTATATGAGTGAGTTGCACTGAAAAACTTAGAATATAAGAAACGCACAGTGTAGTACATAGTATATGAGTGAGTTGCACTGAAAAACTTAGAATATAAGAAACGCACAGTGTAGTACATAGTATATGAGTGAGTTGCACTGAAAAACTTAGAATATAAGAAACGCACAGTGTAGTACATAGTATATGAGTGAGTTGCACTGAAAAACTTAGAATATAAGAAACGCACAGTGTAGTACATAGTATATGAGTGAGTTGCACTGAAAAACTTAGAATATAAGAAACGCACAGTGTAGTACATAGTATATGAGTGAGTTGCACTGAAAACTTAGAATATAAGAAACGCACAGTGTAGTACATAGTATATGAGTGAGTTGCACTGAAAAACTTAGAATATAAGAAACGCACAGTGTAGTACATAGTATATGAGTGAGTTGCACTGAAAAACTTAGAATATAAGAAACGCACAGTGTAGTACATAGTATATGAGTGAGTTGCACTGAAAACTTAGAATATAAGAAACGCACAGTGTAGTACATAGTATATGAGTGAGTTGCACTGAAAAACTTAGAATATAAGAAACGCACAGTGTAGTACATAGTATATGAGTGAGTTGCATTGAAAAACTTAGAATATAAGAAACGCACAGTGTAGTACATAGTATATGAGTGAGTTGCACTGAAAAACTTAGAATATAAGAAACGCACAGTGTAGTACATAGTATATGAGTGAGTTGCACTGAAAAACTTAGAATATAAGAAACGCACAGTGTAGTACATAGTATATGAGTGAGTTGCACTGAAAAACTTAGAATATAAGAAACGCACAGTGTAGTACATAGTATATGAGTGAGTTGCACTCAAAAACTTAGAATGTACTGAAAAACCCGCATTACACGAAATGCACAGTGTAGTACATAGTATATGAGTGAGTTGCACTGAAAAACTTAGAATATAAGAAACGCACAGTGTAGTACATAGTATATGAGTGAGTTGCACTGAAAAACTTAGAATATAAGAAACGCACAGTGTAGTACATAGTATATGAGTGAGTTGCACTGAAAAACTTAGAATATAAGAAACGCACAGCGTAGTACATAGTATATGAGTGAGTTGCACTGAAAAACTTAGAATATAAGAAACGCACAGTGTAGTACATAGTATATGAGTGAGTTGCACTGAAAAACTTAGAATATAAGAAACGCACAGTGTAGTACATAGTATATGAGTGAGTTGCACTGAAAAACTTAGAATATAAGAAACGCACAGTGTAGTACATAGTATATGAGTGAGTTGCACTGAAAAACTTAGAATATAAGAAACGCACAGTGTAGTACATAGTATATGAGTGAGTTGCACTGAAAAACTTAGAATATAAGAAACGCACAGTGTAGTACATAGTATATGAGTGAGTTGCACTCAAAAACTTAGAATGTACTGAAAAACCCGCATTACACGAAATGCACAGTGTAGTACATAGTATATGAGTGAGTTGCACTGAAAAACTTAGAATATAAGAAACGCACAGTGTAGTACATAGTATATGAGTGAGTTGCACTGAAAAACTTAGAATATAAGAAACGCACAGTGTAGTACATAGTATATGAGTGAGTTGCACTCAAAAACTTAGAATATAAGAAACGCACAGTGTAGTACATAGTATATGAGTGAGTTGCACTGAAAAACTTAGAATTTACTGAAAAACCCGCATTACACGAAATGCACAGTGTAGTACATAGTATATGAGTGAGTTGCACTGAAAAACTTAGAATATAAGAAACGCACAATGTAGTACATAGTATATGAGTGAGTTGCACTGAAAAACTTAGAATATAAGAAACGCACAGTGTAGTACATAGTATATGAGTGAGTTGCACTGAAAAACTTAGAATATAAGAAACGCACAGTGTAGTACATAGTATATGAGTGAGTTGCACTGAAAAACTTAGAATATAAGAAACGCACAGTGTAGTACATAGTATATGAGTGAGTTGCACTGAAAAACTTAGAATATAAGAAACGCACAGTGTAGTACATAGTATATGAGTGAGTTGCACTGAAAAACTTAGAATATAAGAAACGCACAGTGTAGTACATAGTATATGAGTGAGTTGCACTCAAAAACTTAGAATATAAGAAACGCACAGTGTAGTACATAGTATATGAGTGAGTTGCACTGAAAAACTTAGAATTTACTGAAAAACCCGCATTACACGAAATGCACAGTGTAGTACATAGTATATGAGTGAGTTGCACTGAAAAACTTAGAATATAAGAAACGCACAATGTAGTACATAGTATATGAGTGAGTTGCACTGAAAAACTTAGAATATAAGAAACGCACAGTGTAGTACATAGTATATGAGTGAGTTGCACTGAAAAACTTAGCATATAAGAAACGCACAGTGTAGTACATAGTATATGAGTGAGTTGCACTGAAAAACTTAGAATATAAGAAACGCACAGTGTAGTACATAGTATATGAGTGAGTTGCACTGAAAAACTTAGAATATAAGAAACGCACAGTGTAGTACATAGTATATGAGTGAGTTGCACTCAAAAACTTAGAATATAAGAAACGCACAGTGTAGTACATAGTATATGAGTGAGTTGCACTCAAAAAATTAGAATATAATAAACGCACAGTGTAGTACATAGTATATGAGTGAGTTGCACTGAAAAACTTAGGATATAAGAAACGCACAGTGTAGTACATAGTATATGAGTGAGTTGCACTGAAAAACTTAGAATATAAGAAACGCACAGTGTAGTACATAGTATATGAGTGAGTTGCACTGAAAAACTTAGAATATAAGAAACGCACAGTGTAGTACATAGTATATGAGTGAGTTGCACTGAAAAACTTAGAATATAAGAAACGCACAGTGTAGTACATAGTATATGAGTGAGTTGCACTGAAAAACTTAGAATATAAGAAACGCACAGTGTAGTACATAGTATATGAGTGAGTTGCACTGAAAACTTAGAATATAAGAAACGCACAGTGTAGTACATAGTATATGAGTGAGTTGCACTGAAAAACTTAGAATATAAGAAAGGCACAGTGTAGTACATAGTATATGAGTGAGTTGCATTGAAAAACTTAGAATATAAGAAACGCACAGTGTAGTACATAGTATATGAGTGAGTTGCACTGAAAAACTTAGAATATAAGAAACGCACAGTGTAGTACATAGTATATGAGTGAGTTGCACTGAAAAACTTAGAATATAAGAAACGCACAGTGTAGTACATAGTATATGAGTGAGTTGCACTGAAAAACTTAGAATATAAGAAACGCACAGTGTAGTACATAGTATATGAGTGAGTTGCACTCAAAAACTTAGAATGTACTGAAAAACCCGCATTACACGAAATGCACAGTGTAGTACATAGTATATGAGTGAGTTGCACTGAAAAACTTAGAATATAAGAAACGCACAGTGTAGTACATAGTATATGAGTGAGTTGCACTGAAAAACTTAGAATATAAGAAACGCACAGTGTAGTACATAGTATATGAGTGAGTTGCACTGAAAAACTTAGAATATAAGAAACGCACAGTGTAGTACATAGTATATGAGTGAGTTGCACTGAAAAACTTAGAATATAAGAAACGCACAGTGTAGTACATAGTATATGAGTGAGTTGCACTGAAAAACTTAGAATATAAGAAACGCACAGTGTAGTACATAGTATATGAGTGAGTTGCACTGAAAAACTTAGAATTTACTGAAAAACCCGCATTACACGAAATGCACAGTGTAGTACATAGTATATGAGTGAGTTGCACTGAAAAACTTAGAATATAAGAAACGCACAGTGTAGTACATAGTATATGAGTGAGTTGCACTGAAAAACTTAGAATATAAGAAACGCACAGTGTAGTACATAGTATATGAGTGAGTTGCACTGAAAAACTTAGAATATAAGAAACGCACAGTGTAGTACATAGTATATGAGTGAGTTGCACTGAAAAACTTAGAATATAAGAAACGCACAGTGTAGTACATAGTATATGAGTGAGTTGCACTGAAAAACTTAGAATTTAAGAAACGGACAGTGTAGTACATAGTATATGAGTGAGTTGCACTGAAAAACTTAGAATTTAAGAAACGCACAGTGTAGTACATAGTATATGAGTGAGTTGCACTGAAAAACTTAGAATATAAGAAACGCACAGTGTAGTACATAGTATATGAGTGAGTTGCACTGAAAAACTTAGAATATAAGAAACGCACAGTGTAGTACATAGTATATGAGTGAGTTGCACTGAAAAACTTAGAATATAAGAAACAGCACAGTGTAGTACATCGTATATGAGTGAGTTGCACTGAAAAACTTAGAATATAAGAAACGCACAGTGTAGTACATCGTATATGAGTGAGTTGCACTGAAAA